>NW_017671171.1:267688-343646 GCF_001879085.1 Nicotiana attenuata
TAAAGGTGAGGATGCAATGAATGCCTTGGACTACCTTGACTTTTAAAAGGGGAGTACAGTTGCATCTTCGTACCCAAAGGAGGGGTGTGATGGATGTCTTTGACTCTTTTGATCTATATATTCTAGCCCATAATTTTATCTAATTTTTGTGTTGTTTGCTTATACAGCTGTTAGCAACATGACTACTCAGTTGAATTCCATTGAAACTTTGACTAGTGGCAACTACAAGAAGTGGAAACAGGATGTTGAAATAGTGTTAGGTTTGATGCACCTGGACTTTGCATTGACTGAACAGAAACCTGCTGAACCTACAACTACTAGTACTGCTGATGAAAAGGCTAAGTATGAAAAATGGATGAAGGCTAACAAATTGAGTCTTATGATCATGAAGAGATCCATTTCTGATCACATAAAAGGTGCAATTAAGGATAATGGAAATGCAAAAAATTTCTTGAGTGCCATTGGACAGAAATTCCTAGAATCTAATAAAGCTGAGATACGTAGCCTAATTGATTCCTTGTCTACCATAAAGTATGACCTTGTAGGTAGTGTCCGTGATCACATTATAAAANTTTCGTTAATTGATGTAAAAATCACAATACTTTCCGCTGAAATATTATTGATTTGCTTGGAACCGATCCAAAAGAAGGAAAAAAGTTAGGTTTTGAAGTTATCGGCATTGATCGGCTATTGAAATAGTTGTGTAAGAAATAAATTTTGTGATTGGTTAATTCAATACACATAGCGGCGCAAAGTGATGGGTTGTATTGTTCCAAGAAAACACTGTTTTAACCTAATATTTTGAGATAACCTGACTTTGTCTTTTGGTGTATGTAGTTGATATTTTTTTATTCTCCCTATAGTATATTCTCTTGCCAACATTCTGAATTACAACTTTTCTTGTGACAGTAAAAGGACCTTGAAAGTGCTTAGTTAAAGTTGATTTAGCACTTACATGATATTATAAATTTTGTCCTTTTATAACTTGTCTGTTAACGTACTGTGAACGTTAATGATATAATTATGAAACTTTTCTTGATTTTATTAGAGAAATAATTTAATAAATACTAAAATATTTAATCATATACGGGCTCTATTTTAATTTTACATGTATATTATATTGGTTAAATAAGAATTTATGATAAATATATAGTTTCCGCCAAAGTGGTCTATTTATTTGGAGTCATTGGAAATTCTTAAAACTAAATACATGTGAGATCATTTAATACATGGATTGAGAGTTATGATTAATAGATAGTTTCCACCAAAGTGGTCTATTTATTTGAGTCATTAAAATATTCTCAATGTACCATGTCCAAATTATCCTTTACAAGAGTATACTAGTGTTGGAGATTTTCCTTTTGATACTAGTGACGCGAAATTAATGCTAAGGATAATTTGTTGTAAGAGGAGGTTTTGTGTCTCTTACCCAAAGGAAGGACACAATTTATGCCTTGCGCTTTTGGATAACAGGGGGAGGTTTTGTATCTCTTGCCTAAAGGTGAGGATGCAATGAATGCCTTGGACTCCTTTATTTTTAAAAGGGGAGGCAGTTGCATCTTCTACCCAAAGGAGGGGTGTGATGGATGTCTTTGACTCTTTTGATCTATATATTCTAGCCATAATTATTATTTAATTTTTGTGTTGTTTGCTTATACAGCTGTTAGCAACATGACTACTCAGTTGAATTCCATTGAAACTTTGACTTGTAGCAACTACAAGAAATGGAAACAGGATGTTGAAATAGTGTTAGGTCTGATGGACCTGGACTTTGCATTGACTGAACAGAAACCTGCTGAACCTACAACTACTAGTACTGCGGATGAAAAGGCTAAGTATGAAAAATGGATGAAGGCTAACAAATTCAGTCTTATGATCATGAAGAGATCCATTTCTGATCACATAAAAGGTGCAATTAAGGATAATGGAAATGCAAAAGATTTCTTGAGTGCCATTGGACAGAAATTCCTAGAATCTGATAAAGCTGAGATAGGTAGCCTAATTGATTCCTTGTCTACCATAAAGTATGACCTTGTAGGTAGTGTCCGTGATCACATTATAAAATTGGTTAACATTGCTACCAACTGAACAATTTAGGTGTAACCATTACCGATGATTTTCTTGTTCACCAATCTCTAAGGTCCCTTCCTGAGCAGTTTAACCAACTTAAGACAACCTATAATGCACAAAAGGATAAGTGGAGTGTTGATGAGCTTATTACTGTTTGTGTGGTAGAGGAAGGGAGGATCCAAAAGGAGAAAGTTGAGGGTGTAGTGAACTTTGTTAGTTCGTCTAGATCAGCTGATTATCCCTCTTATAAAAGAAAAGGTGGACCCAAATTTCACAAAAGAAACATGGTCATTCTCATCATCCAGGTGGTAATAGTGGTCATACTAATAAGCCTGGTGTTAACCAAGGTCAGTCTCATAATTCTCTTGGTCCTCAAGCTGTAATTAAGAAAGAAATCAAGTGCTGGGATTGCAAACAAGTAGGTCATAAGAAAGCTGGTTGTCCTCTGAAAAAGAAATCAGGTAATCTTTTGGCTTTTGTCTGCTTTGAAACTAGTCTTGTTCATGTTCCTTTAAATTCCTGGTGGTTGGATAGTGGTGCAACTGTTCATGTAACCAATGACTTGCAGGATCTAGTAAGCAGACGGAAGCCAAAAGAGGATGAAGCTAGTGTTGTTGTGGGCAATGGACTCAAAGCAAAAGTAGAGTTTATAGGGATATCTATTTTACCTTTTAAGAATAATTCTAGTATTCGTTTAGAAAATACTATTTTTGTACCGTCTATGAGACAGAAATTAGTTTCGGTTTCCCTTTTGGACAAAGCTGGTTATTCATTTCAACAAAATAATGGTATTATTAAAATTTCCTATGATTCACATGTTGTTGCTGATGCTTTTTTAAGTGATGGTCTATATCGCTTGAATATATTGAATGAAACTTTTTCTGCAATGCATGTTGAAAATATTGCCCACAAAAGGTCTGCTATGAGTAAAACGTCTTACCTATTATGGCATAGGCGTCTTGGTCATATTTTTAAAGAAAGAATTGAACGATTCATAAAGGAAAATATTTTACCTGTTCTTGATCCAAAAGATTTTAAAACTTGTGTGGATTGTGTTAAGGGTAAAATGACCAAGGTTAAGAGAAAGGGTTCCACTAGGAGCTCTGAACTCTTAGAAATAATTCATACTGATATTAGTGGACCTTATGTACCTACTTTGACCAATCATAAGTATTTTATTACTTTTATTGATGATTTTTCAAGGTACTGTTATATATATCTTTTAAAAGAAAAATCTGAAGCACTTGATAAGTTTAAAATTTACAAGATTGAAGTTGAAAAACAGCTTGGGAAGTCCATTAAGATAGTGAGGTCTGACCGTGGTGGTGAGTACTATGGAAAATATGATGAGTCTGGTCAATGTATGGGGCCTTTTGCTTTATTTTTGCAAGAATGTGGGATAGTAGCACAATATACCATGCCAGGTACTCTTGAGCAGAATGGTGTGGCCGAAAGACGAAATCGTACTCTCATGGAAATGGTGAGAAGTATGATGTCAAGGACTAGCCTGCCTGAGTCTCTTTGGGGTGAAGCCTTAAAAACAGCTAGCTATATCCTGAATAGAGTTCCTACAAAATCTGTCTTGAAAACTCCCTTTGAACTATGGACAACCCGAAAACCTAGCTTGAACCATTTTCACATTTGGGGATGTCCAGCTGAAGTTCGTATTTATTCACCCACAGAAAAGAAAACTGATCCTAAAACTACCAGTTGTTTCTTTATAGGCTATCCTGATCACTCTAAAGGTTTTAGGTTTTTCTGTCCTGGGCGTGGCACTAGAATCGTTGAGTCTATTAATGCAAAATTTCTTGAGCATGATGTTTGTGATTGTGATTGTTCATGTGGTAAGGAAATTGTATTGAAAGAGAAGGAAGTCATTGTCCCTGTACCTGTTATACATGAAAATGTGGTAAACCAACCTATTCATGAGGGGGAGAATCAAGGGAACAACGACGTAGATCCTATAGTTCCTGAACAAAATGTACACAATGAACTACTCCGCAGGTCACAAAGAGAAAGAAGGTCTGCCATCTCTGATGATTTTATCGTGTATGTGACTGAAAATCTTAGTGATACGGGAGAGCTGACTGATCCTTTATCATATGCTCAAGATATTTCCTCTCCATTTGTTGATAAATGGCGTGAGGCAATGAAAGATGAAATGCGCTCCATGGAACATAATGGAGTGTGGGAGTTGGTTGAATTGCCTGAAGGTTTTAGACCTATTGGTTGCAAATGGGTGTTTAAAACTAAAAGAGACTCTAAGGGAAACATAGACCGTTATAAAGCAAGGTTGGTTGCTAAGGGTTACACTCAGAAAGAAGGTATTGATTATAAAGAAACATTTTCTCCTGTTTCATCCAAAGATGCATTTAGAATTGTGATGGCTCTTGTGGCTCATTTTGATTTAGAATTGCACCAGATGGATGTTAAAACTGCTTTCCTGAATGGAAGTCTACTTGAAGAAGTTTACATGGTTCAACCTGAAGGGTTTAAAGAAGCTGGTAAAGAACATCTAGTGTGCAAGCTTAACAAATCCATATATGGGCTTAAACAAGCCTCCAGGCAGTGGTACTTGAAATTTGATGAAATTTGATGGAAAATAAGCTTGATGAATGTGTTTATCTCAAAATAGCTAATGGCAATTTTATTATTATGGTTCTCTATGTTGATGACATTTTGCTTGCCACAAATGATTTGTGTTTGATGAATGAGACCAAACAATTTTTGTCTAGGTCTTTTGATATGAAAGATCTTGGTGAAGCCTCTTTTGTTCTTGGGATAGAAATTAAAAGAGATAGGTCACGTGGTTTATTGGGTTTATCACAGCGTTCCTACATTGAGAGTGTTCTTAAAACTTTCAATATGCAAGACTGTAGACCTGGTGTTGCACCTGTTGTAAAAGGAGACAAACTTAGCAAGGATCAATGTCCGAAAAATGAAGTTGAAATGAGAACTATGAAAGATGTGCCATATGCAAGTGTTGTTGGTTGTTTGATGTACATACAGGTTTGTACAAGGCCTGATATTGCATTTGCTGTTAACATGCTAGGATGATTTTCTTCTAATCCTGGGTGGGCACATTGGGTGGCTGCAAAGAAAGTGATGAGATATCTACAACGCACCAAAGACTTCATGCTTGTATACAAAAAGGTTGATGATCTGGATCTTCTAGTATATTCAGATTCTGATTTTGCAGGTTGTCGAGACACTATGAAATCAACTTCTGGGTATATTTTTATGTTGGGTGGAGGTGCTATTTCTTGAAAAAGTGAGAAGCAAAGTATCACCGCTACATCTATAATGGAAGTTGAGTTTATTGCTTGTTTTGAGACTGCTTCACATGCTGTCTGGATGAAGAATTTTCTTACTAAATTGCAAATTGTGGATTTTATATCTAAGCCGGTGACTATTTTCTGTGACAACAGTACAGCTGTGTTCTTCTCCAAGAACAACAAGAGAACAAGAGGCTCTAAGCATGTTAGCCTTAAGTTTCTTAAGGTTAGAGACATGGTAAAAGAAGGTGATATATGTATTGAGCATATTAGTACAGAATCTATGTTGGCTGATCCTTTGACTAAAGGTCTTAGGCCTGTAGTGTTTAATGAACATGCTAAAAATATGGGTATTTTAGAGTCTTTTGATGTGCTTTAGTCAGTGGGAGTTACTTTGTAGTTGCTGACTGAGATATTCCTTTTAATAAATTCTAGTTTTATGCAAGCTTGTGTTATTTGATATCTGTTATGCTTATGACTAACATGATAATTTTTTTTTCCAATTGGACATTGCATAAACTCATGATATCTTTGAGTCTTGCATCTTGCAGCTTATTATAACCAAGTGATATGGTTATAATATCACTTGGAGGATTATTTCTTTCTAAGAGGTGTGAATCTATTCACCTTGATTAGAAAGATAAAATTCTTAGCACACATGTTTGATCCATGTTGATGGAAATTCTAGCATATGTGGTCGTAGATAGAATTCATACCTTAAAATGGTACGATGCCTGCTATGATTCATTGTTAGTCTTTTCTATTGAGACTGAATGGATTGTTATATGGGTCATTCTATCCTTGGCTATGTGAGTAGTGTGGCCACCGTAGAGTCTAAAATCCTTTTTCAAAATGATTTTCTTAAAAACTCAAATATTTAAAATTGTTTTCTTGTCCTCAATTAACGTTGGCGTCCAAGTGGGAGAATGTTGGAATTTGGACTTACGTTAATTGGTTATAGCCTGAAAGGATAGTGACGTGGCCCAAGTGGTGGATAAAAATAAAAGGCCTAATATTAAATATTGTGTGTGTGAATAAGTGAGGCCAAAAAAACTATTGGCCTGTGATGGGTAGACACTCTTTATAAATAGAGGCCAACCCCCCTTTCCCTAACTATTAGAAAACCCTAGCGTATTCTTCCTCTTGAATACGTGGTAACGGTAGACATCCCATCAGTCAAGTTCTCCGGGCTGTGAGAGCGCGTAGCTAGTGGATTGTGGAAGTTGGTCTCAGGCTTAATCGCCATTTGCTGTCGTTGCTGAATACATGCAGTTTAACGGTACGCTTCCTTAGACTCTAACTCTAGATTGATTGTGTAATTGCGTCTTAATCTCTGCTATGGTTACGAATTAATTATCTTACAGGGGAGACAAAATGTGGGATTTTATACTTGCTTCACGCGCTTTTTTGGTGTGTAAACACGCAAGTGGATGTGGGGAGGGGAGACAAAATATGAGATTTTATACTGGCTTCACGCGCTTTTTTTGTGTGTAAATACGAAAGTGCTATCTGGTCAAAAGTAGTGTGTCTTAGACACATTTTTGAAAGGTTGGGTGTGTAAAAGATTTTCCGTGACGAGAGATGTGTAACATGGATTTCGCTGCAAGCTAAGGTTGATGGGTAAACTATGTATTTTACCTAAAACAAACAATAAATGTGCAAGAAAAGTCTTTTGAGGATAAAGCTTATAATAAACAGTGCTATTATTGCTATAAATACACACTCCTATACTATGTTTTTTTGGGCAACTAATTTATATAAATATGATCGCTAGTCAGTCATTTCATAGTAATTGGAACATAGATGATGTCGTTATACCCTCTCAACAACATCCCAGGCATATGTTATTAGTGCAATCGCAACATAGAGCACCAATATTGATCAGCACATTGATGATCCAAGGCAACCTGAAATTCACAAAACAAACAAATTTCATATAAGAAAATTTGTAAAAATTTTCATTATAAAGTCTATATAATACCTACGGTAAGCGAGCAAAATCTGGGGATTTCTAAATCAGAAATATGCATTTATAATTATGATAGTAAAAATAATCACAACTAGAAAACTGCTTAAAACCGTCCAGAAATATCGATCGAAATCAGTCGAAAAATTGGAAAAACCGATCGATTTTCAACTGACTTTAATCCGTCGAAATTACGCTGGTCGGTAATAAATAGCGACCGAAGTCGGTCGCCATTTCCGACCGATTTCGATCGGTCACTTAAATTTCACAAACGACCCAACTAGAAAAAAGTTGCCGAAAAAATCGACCGAAGTCGGTCGGTATTTTTAATTATGCAATTAAAAAAATGCACCGCCTGAGAATCGAACCAGTACTGTGGCAGGATACTATTCTACCACTAGACCATTAGCACATTTTGGTTTAACACTTTCTTTTATTTTATTTGTATTCTTTAATTGCATTTTCGCGCGAAAATAATTGACTGATTCCGGTCGGTTTTATTAAAAATATAAAATTACCGACTGAAGTCGGTCGGTTTTCTAAAAAAACTGACTGAAATAATCGACTGATTTCAGTCGCTTTCTTAAAAAATAAATTTCGCAGGATGCTAAAATAATTTCTCGCATTTTTGCTCTAAAAAAATCCAACCGAAGTTGGTCGGTTTCGTAAAAAAAATTAAAAAAAAATAAAATATTTTGAAAAACTGACCGACTTCGATCAGTATTTTGATCGACCAAAGTCGGTAGGTTGGCCGCGTTTGATCGAATTTCTAGTGGTGAATTATACTCATAAGAGAGATTTGAATCTATTAATGTCAAGATAGTTGTAATCCCATAAAGAGAAAAAACATACTTGGAGTTCAAACATCAAAAATTAAATTTTTAGACAATCCAAACAAGAATGTGATTTTGAGTTGTTTGATGTTCTCTGAAGATGTATCTAGTCTTTAGTTATGCAAATTTTTAGTTTTGAAATAAATAAATTCTAAATCGACGAAAAAAAAATAAGAAAATTAAAAGATATTTTCTCAGAAAACACCTTATATGGTTGTATCTTATTAGGATTAAAAAGATATTTGGAGCATAAGTTATATGTTTTGTGGTATGAAGATTTTACCGGAAAAAAAAAATCCGAAAAAAAACTGAAAACCCAAAAAAAATCGTGATTGAAAAATCCGAGTTTTGTTGGTTTGGTTTGGTCTTTAGATTATTACTACTAACATGACACAAGTGGTTTGATTTAGCAATTGAAAAATCTGAGCCAACTTGACCTATATACAACCCTACCAAATAGGAATAAAAGTGGAATTCAATTCCAAATAGAAATGAAAAGCAAAAGAGAAAAGAATTAGACCATTGACCCTTTGGCTGGACAACATGAGCATGGCCCAGACCTCATTTTTTATTTCAAATTTTGATAAAAAGAATAATAAATTCTTAGTAAACTATGATACTCCATCTGTTCCAGTTTATATGAACCTATTTCATTCTTGGTTCGTTCAAAAAAGAACGACCCCTTTCTAAATTTGGTAACAATTTAGCTTAAACTTACAATTCTACCCTTAATGAGAAGCTTTTATAACCACACAAATACTCTGGGCCCCTTTTTGACTTGTTTATGACCATAAATTGCAAAAATCTTTATTTTTTCTTAAACTCCGTGAACAGTCAAACAGGTTTACATAAATTAGAACGGATGAAGTATATGTTAATAGAAGGTACTTAAGTGATAGAATTATTAGAATCACAGATAATATATTAAATTATATATGCTTTCTTTTCTTCGGCTACGGGGTTCCTCCCTTTACTGTAATCCCATATAATTATTTTTTTTTTGGAGGTGAACAACAACAATAACAATAAATTCAGTGCAATCCTACACAGTGAGGTATGGGGAGGGTAATGTATATGCAGACTTTACCCCTACCTTATAAAGGAAGAGAGGTTGTTTCCGATAAGCCTTTTCCTTTTTGGAGGGGAGGGAATGGTCAAAATACAAAATTGACCGGCCAGCCGAAATAAACTGCATTCACTGGCCAAGAAGTATATAAAATATGTATATTACAGGTATATACTACACATATATGCAAAGAAAATATACATTTTCTATTATCATTTTTGAGAGCGACTAAAAATATACATTTCTCAAATAATTATATCATTGAACTTATCTATGTCTAAAAAATTTAGGTTCTGTTGATTAAGAAATGGATTGGTTGAGTCTAAATCAATCCCAAAAGATAACTCATGAGGTGAGAATTGCCAAGACCATATAAGGAGCCTAAGAAATAGGCCCAACAACGATAATAAATTGGGATGTGCTTCACTCTAATATCATAATAAAGAAATGGATCTTGTGTCTAACTTAATTTCATAAGCTAGCTCATGAGGTAAAAGTTGCCCAAAAACATATGAGGAGCCCAAAAAAATCCACATTCCACCAATGTGGGTCTTAACAGCTAGAGATTAAAGAACATCCAGCTTGCATATCAACAGAGCATATATAAAATGAAAAATAAAGTCAAATGAGCAATTAAAAAAAAAAGAAAAAAAGAAGAAAGAGAACGTGCTAACGGAAACTCGCTGTTTTAAGCATGAAACTTATGGGTGTGAGAACGAGCTTGCGTTTGAATTGTCTCGGCGCAAAGTTATGTATTGATACGTTGAGCATGCACGAGTGCGATATTTAATCCTTTTGACGATTTATAATCTTTCATTGTAATTTTCCTTTTAAACTGAGATTTCTTCAAGAAAATATTCAATGAATTTTTCTTCTTTGTATTTGAATGCTAATTTAGTTGGCCAGATCATTTTACTTGTTTAGTTTGCATTAGTTACTTGATCTCTCCCTTCTTTTTCTGTTTTCACAATCTTGAATTAAGGTTAGTAGATAGAAATTTCAAGGATTATCATTCCATTGCTTGATTTGTATCTTTACTTATCTAAATGATTTTATCCCGTCTATCCTTTAATTTGCTTCAACTGTATTCATGTGTGTTGTTAGGGCTCTTGTGTTTTCCGTCAATTTGCTTGGAACTCATGGAAATTTCTTGTCGATGAAATTTTACCTTAAAATGTTTATAGTCTAGAATATTTTCTGTTCAACAATTTATGTTTACATTGTTCCTTTCCGTTAATTATTTATTATCTGATTATTTGTTTGCGCATATCCCCACTTTATAGAATTTTTTTAATATGTGTTGCGAGATGATTTGGTGGCTCTAGGTCTTGTTATAAACTTCCATGTTATTGTTGGTCGGTAACGAGTTTGTTTAGTAGGTGTCATGTTTGCTGGGTGCTAGTCACGAGCCTCTAACTTTAAATTGTGACAAATACTACGAAGTAAAAATAAATAAATAAATAAATAAATAAATCAAATGTGCAAAACAAAATGCCTTTTAAGCATGAAAATTATAATCGTTCATTGGTGCTAATAGCCATAAATACATATACTATGTTTTCTTGGCAACTAATCTCTCTAAGTATGCTAGCTACTCAATTATTTCATAAGTAATTGGAATACAGATGATTTTGTTATACCCTCTCAACAACATTTAATGCAAAGGCCTTTAAAGCAAGTGCAACATACAAAACCACTGCATGTTTGTGATCCAACGCAACCTGATATTCACAAAAGAATTTTTTTATATATACAAAAGATAAAAAGATAAAAACTTTCGTGATAAAGGCTATATATGAACTTACCATAAGCAAGCAGTAATCTTAAACAACTATACATGGGATATGCATTTGTAATCATGATTGTACGAAAAAGTATACTCATAAGAGAGATTTAAATATATTAATGTCAAAACAGTAATCTCAAAAAAGGGAAAAAACTTATCTTGAAATTCCAACATCAAAAATCACCTTCAAACATTCCAAATAGGAATGTGATTTGAATTGTTTAATGCAGATGTAAATATTCTTATGTTATGCAAATTTTCAGTTTAAACTAAATATATTCTCAATCGACAGGAAAAATAGAAAAATTAAAAAAATATAAAATAAGAAATTTTAAAAACTAGACGTACCTGCAACAGACACACGAGTGCTGCGACTCGCAGTAGATAGTTCTAGTGACATTGCAGATGATGTTGCTTCTGGTGCATATGATTGCTCCGATACATATGATGGCTCCGGTGCAGACGATGGCTCCGACATCCCTTGAGTTAATGGGGAAAAAAGAACAAACATAAAAATAATCATGCACCCCATGACAATGGTCTTTCCCATCTTAAACAATTGCACTTCGATGTATGTACTTTTGTTTTCTTTTTTCCTTTTTTCTCTCTATTGAAGTGCTTGTAAATATTCGAGAGCCCCTCTCTTTTATAGTAAAGACGGAACATGATTTTTAAGCTAGTGATGGTGATTTTTAAGTAGATAGTTAGACTAATTATTAGTAGGTAGTATAGGAAATCCAATCACATTATATTTAAAATCGTGCAAATACGAATATAAAATCATTGACTAACTAAAATGTGTGTATCAAGTATATATTTAGGCCACATTGTTAAATTCAATTCCTTTTTGGGGATTTGATAGACAATTTTCTGATGTAGTTACTAAAATGTATTTGGTAAATGAATAATGCTTTTAACTTAATTTGGTTTTTGCTTATTCTTATTATTTCCTTTCGAAAAACAAAGCCAAAATGTCAACTTAAAAGTTGACTGGATAACCACCAATACAACTGGTTAGAGATGACAAAATGGTTAAATATTATCCATCAAAAAATGGGTTGGATAATGAACCATTTAAAAACGGGTCGAATATGGATAAAGAACCATATTATCAACTTATAAAATGGTTAACCAAATGGATAACCAATGGATAACTAATGTGTTTAACTTTTACATTTGTAAAGTCTTAAATTGGAGTTCCTCAAGTTTGGAACTCATAATTTATCTAACTTAGAGGTGACAAAATGATTAAAAGAAATAGTTTTCCACCCATATTATCAATTAGAAAATGGGTTGGATAACGAACTTTTTAAAAACGGGTCAAATATGTAAGAACCATATTATCTACTTAGAAAATGGATAACCAATGGATAACTAATGTGCTTAACTTTTACATTTGTAAAGCCTCAAATTGGTGTTCCTCACCTCAAGTTTGGGATACTATAAATTCTCCCAAAGTGATCATACTCAAGAAGCCATGGATAATATGGATAATTACATTATCCATTGGTTAACCCGTTTTTTATTCATATTATAATGGATCGGGTCAGATAATTTATTCGTTTTTGCATTACACATGTTGACTCGCCCATATTCGACTTGATCCGCCCGTTTGCCACCCCTAATTCTAACCAACATTTGCTCCCAGGTGCTTGCCAAATGTTGTCGTCCTAATAAATATTTGATAATTTTCTTTTTATGTAAATTTATTTGCTTGGTACACATAAGAAACTCTAAAACAATCATACATGCAAATCTAAAGAGGATGGTAGGAGGGTTAGGTTGGTTTTTACTTATATTTGTGTATACGGTCGAAATCGGGTTCGTCTATTACATGACAGATCGGGCTCGGAACCTGAGGAATTGGAGATCGACCCCGGTTGCACCGGGCCAGAACCCGAGATCAGAATGTCCGTACTCAAGAACAATGAGTTCGTGATCCCGGACTCGACCCTGACCCGAACGAACTCGAGCAAGCATTGTCAACAGAAGACCGAAATAACAGAAGGTCGAAATACCCGTGACCGATCGGATATTACGGCGAAAATCTCGGCACGTATCAATAAGGAACTGGCAAATCAGCAAATAAGGAGATCTTTTACCTTTTATAGAGCTGTACCTAATATAGACTTCCCTACTATATAAAGGGGGTCAGATTACTTGTAAAGGCCATGGTAATACGCATTCAGAAGCAATATACTGTTATTTTCTATTTAAAGTTCTTATTCAATTGTGTCTTGACATTGATCGAAGTGCATTTTGGTCAAGGGTGGCTCACCTCCCAAGGCTGTAACTGTTCAATTCATGTGGTTTGAATTTACTTTATCATACATTATTTCAATTGCAATTTAATTTATCGTTTTGTATCAATTTAATCCATGTATCCTTAAAACCACTTACAAGTTTATTTTGAGGGTAAACAGTTTGGTGTCTACCATGGGGATAAGGATAATAGTGGCTATTTGATATAAATTTTCATAACACACACTACTTTACACTTGTTCTTTAAAATGTCTCTAATTTCAGGTTAAAGCTCAAAATGTCAAATTCACAATTAGCACCCCTACATGTTGACAATGACTCCGGTCACCACGGTAAAAATAACAACATGGCACCTGGAAACGAGGTACCGCCCGTTGAATCCATCGATATTCCAGCCACGGACCTGTTGAACGCTAACTCACATGTGGCTATCGACACAAATCTTTCTACTGACACCGAGAATAGGATCTGTGGTGGAGCCCGATCGATAGCGCAAAATACTCAAAACAATGAAGGGGACAGGATCAACTTATGGATGATCTTCGAAATTCTACAGGCTTAACAGGTGGCAATAGCTCAGGTACAGAACCAAAGCCACGTACCAAGCAAGATTGAACCTGATCCGTCCCGGGAAATCGCCTCCAGGAACGAACCGGTCGCAGCGAGGTCGAATGGAGATGAGTCGGGGACTAACCTCGATATCATAAAAATGCTCGAGGAGCTAACAAAGCAGATAGAATTAGGGAAAAAGAATATCGAGACAAATGACAAGAAGGTAGAAACCCACAATTCCAGGGTCGACCAAATTTCGGGAGCGCCGCCGGTACTGAAAGGCCTGGATTCCAAGAAGTTCGTGCAAAAACCTTTCCCCCGAGTGCGGCTACAAATCCGATCCCTAAAAAATTTTGCATGCCCGAGATTCCTTAGTACAATGGAACGACCAACCCAAACGAGCATGTTACCTCCTACACATATGCCATCAGAGGGAACGACTTAGAGATGATTAGATCGAATCTGTCATGTTGAAGAAATTCGGGGTAACCCTGTCAAAGGGAGCTATGATATGGTATCACAACTTACCTCCTAACTCTATTGACTCGTTTGCTATACTTGCAGACTCTTTCATGAAAGCACACGCCGGGGCTATCAAGGTCGAGACCAGGATGTCAGACCTCTTCAGAGTAAGACAGAAGGATAATGAGATGCTCAGAGAGTTCGTGTCCCGGTTTTAAATGGAATGAATGGACCTGCCGCCAGTCGCTGATGATTGGGCCGTTCAAGCTTTCACCCAGGGACTCAATGTTTGAAGCTCGGTAGCTGCACAACAATTAAAGAAAAATCTGATAGAATATCCTGATATTACTTGGGTCGACGTGCATGATCACGTCCAAATGCACGCCTCTAACGAGGTATGGCACGGTCTTGCAATTATAAAACACAACAAGGAGTCTGGATCGAATCCACAGGGAGCTAAGATGGGAGTTAGTAGTATATATTCGGAGTGAGTACGTGAAGTATCTAAATTGCACTTCCACAAATAGGGTTTTGCTTTTACTTCTAAAATTAACTAAGAATTGCAAATCTAAAGAAAAGAAACTAGTGATGATTGTTTTTGCATGTTTTTCAAAGATATAAAAAGGCCTAGGGTTGTGACATGACCTAGGTGTTTGCCTAATGGGATAAAGACTTTTATGTTGTTTTATTAATTAGGGCATTGTAACACCCCAGACTATAGACAGAGTCCCACATCGGCAAAACACAAGAAGGATGCTGGGTATATAAGTTAACAAGCCTTAGACCCTAGTGACGCGTTTTAAACCCGTGAGGGCCTAGGCCCAGAGCGGACAATATTACTAGCGGCTGGGCTGTTACAGATGGTATCAGAGCTACTCTTGTGTCAGCCTTGCCGATGGTGGGTCAGATCAAAGTTCAACTGAGTTTATGCAAATCCCGGTTAGGCGGGGCAAACCTCAGTGCTGAGTCTAGGAAAATCCCATGTGGTGGGGCAAACCTCAGTGAGGATGCTGAGTCCATAAGAGGGGGTGTATGTAACACCCCAGACTATAGACAGAGTCCCACATCGGCAAAATACAAGAGGGATGCTGGGTATATAAGTTAACAAGCCTTAGACCCTAGTGACGCATTTTAAACCCGTGAGGGCCTAGGCCCAGAGCGGATAATATCACTAGCGGGCTGAGCTGTTACAGTACTATAGTGAAAGAGTGCCCGAACAATGATATGACGGAGGCTATGATTCAACAAACTTTCTATAGGGGGATCAATACTACCAATCAATGCGTGGTCAACCAACTTTCCAGTGGAAATTTCATGACAACACCATATGCAGAATCTTGTGAGATTCTAGATGAAATGGCGGATACTTCATCGGCATGGCAAATTAGAGCAAGCGTTCCTCAAGGTGATCCTATGATTCACTTGCATAAAGAATTACATGATCATGTGCAAGCAATTACCGAGTTGACCACCATAATGAATCAACTAGCCAAAGCTCAACTTCAACAAGTGCAAGGTCCTAAGCATGTTAATGCAATGGAGGGAGTTAGTATGATGGTAAACAAGAGAAGGCAAAAGGGTCCTCAAGTGCAAAACCGTGTTGAAAATTATGTGCAAGATAGTGGATTTTATCAAGATGAGTCGTACAATGAACAAGAGGAGGAAGAACAATATGTGAACAACTTCCAAGGGCAAAGAAGCAACAATCAAGGCCTGAATCAACAACAATGGCGACCACAAGGAAATCAAGGGAATTAGAATTCAAACAACCAAAGTAATTGGAATAGTGGCAACAACCTAGCGAATTGGAACAATCAAAACAATCAAGGAAATTTGAATGGTCAAAATAACCAAGACAATTGGAGTGGCAATAATCAAGGATATTGGGGAGGCAACAACCAAGGAGGATGGAACAACAGCAACAATCGGGAGTCGGGTTTTCAAAGGCCCTCGATGTATCAACAACTGAGCAACTCGCCTCCTTATCCTTCCCAAGGTCTGAGTTCTTCCAACAATGAGATGGGACAAATTGAGAACATATTTAAACAAATGACGGAGAAGAATGCCGACTCCGATGCTCAACTAGCCTCTCACAACACTTCAATTCGCAATTTGGAAGTTCAATTGGGGCAAATCTCACAAGCTTTGAACACTCATCGTAAGGGGGCACTACCAAGTGATACGGTGGTGAACCTAAAGGGTGGAAACAACACGGTACATGCCATGGCAGTTACTACAAGGAGTGTAAAAGGTGGGGATGCAACCGCCCCAAATCAAAAGAAAATTATGGATGATGAGCAATTGGTACAAGAAGATGAGATGCCAAGCAATCAGGTGCAAGAAAATGATGAGGTGAGAATTGATATTGATGATAACGTGGAGGAGACTCATAAGGAAGCGAACCCGTCTAGGAAACACATTGTTGACATATCGGAACCGGTAGTGCCAAAGGCTAAGGAAACAATGCCAAGGCCTCCTCCTCCATACCCTCAAAGGCTTGCCAAGCAAAATGGCGAGAACCAATTTAAAAAGTTCATGACATAATGAAGAGTCTATCTATCAACGTGTCATTGGTTAAGGCTTTGGAGCAAATGCCGGGTTATGCAAAGTTCATGAAGGACTTGGTGACAAAGAAGAGATCGATGAATTGTGTAACTATAAAGATGACTCATCAAGTGAGTGCAATTGTGCACTCAATGGCTCCTAAATTGGAAGATCCCGACGCTTTCACAATCCCTTATACCATTGGGAGTGCCGACTTTGCTAAAGCTTTATGCGATGTTAGGGCAAGTATCAACTTGATGCCCTACTCCGTCTTTTAATCTTTGGGATTGGGCAACCAAGACCCACATCTATGAGGTTGCAAATGACGGATCGTACCATGAAAAGACCGTTTGGTATTATTGATGATGTGTTGGTTCATGTTGATAAATTCATCCTCCCGGCGGACTTTGTGATTCTTGATTGTGAAGTGGACTATGAGGTGCCGATTATTTTGGGTCGACCTTTCCTTGATACGGGGAAGGCTCTTGTTGATATAGAAGCCGGTGAGATCACTTTCCGGGTGGGTGATAAAAAGGGGGTTTTCCATGTGTGCAAATCTATGAGGCAACCGAATAGCAATGAAGTTTGTTCGTTTGTGGATTTGGTGGCCGATGCGATTATTGATGAAACAAGTGTCGTGATGAATGTTGGTGATACTTTGGAGGTGGTATTGCTCAATTGTGATGATCATGAAATGAGGGGCTATGTGGAATGTGTGAATTCTTTGCAAGGAATGGGGTCGTACACTTATGAGCCCGACAAATTGTCCTTGGATCTTGAGAATAGAACAACTCCTCCAACAAAACCTTCAATTGAGGAGCCTCCCATTTTGGAGTTGAAGCCGTTGCCTCCACATCTTCGATATGAATTTCTTGGCCCTTCTTCTACTTTCCCGGTTATTCTTTCTTCTTGTTTGACTAACGTGCAGGTAGATTCCACATTGGCGGTGCTACAAAAGAGGAAGAAAGTTATTGGATGGACTTTGGCGGATATTCGGGGGATAAGCCCCCCATTTTGCATGCACAAGATCAACTTGGAGGAAAGTGCCAAACCATCTATTGAACATCAAAGGAGACTCAATGAAGCCATGCAAGAGGTTGTCAAGAATGAGGTCATCAAGTGGTTGGATACCGGGGTTGTGTACCCCATTTTCGATAGTTCGTGGACTTCCCCAGTGCAATGTGTCCCAAAGAAAGGGGGCATGACGGTGGTCACCAATGACAAGAATGATTTGATTCCTACAAGAAAGGTAACCGAGTGGAGAGTGTGTATAGACTATCGCAAGCTCAACAAAGTCACAAGGAAGGATCATTTCCCACTTCCCTTCCTAGATCAAATGCTTTATAGGTTGGTCGGCCGTGCTTTCTATTGTTTCCTTAATGGGTATTCCGGCTACAATCAAATTCTTATTGCTCCGGAGGATCAAGAGAAGACTACTTTCACATGTCCTTATGGTACTTTTGCATTCTCGAGGATGCCATTTGGGTTGTGCAATGCGCCGACGACTTTTTAAAGGTGTATGATGACTATCTTCATGGACACGGTGGAGGACATTCTTGAAGTCTTCATGGATGATTTTTCAGTGGTCGGGGATTCTTTTGATGATTGTCTAGCAAATTTGGACAAAGTATTGGCAAGATGTAAAGAGACGAACTTGGTATTGAATTAGGAGAAGTGTCATTTCATGGTTGAGGAAGGCATTGTCCTTGGCCACAAAGTTTCAAAGAATGGCATTGAGGTCGACAAGGCGAAAATAGAGGTGATTTATAAACTTCCACCTCCAACATCCGTGAAGGGAGTGAGGAGTTTCTTGGGTCATGCAGGGTTCTATCGTCGTTTCATCAAGGATTTTTCCAAAGTGGTGAACCCCTTGTGTAAGCTTTTGGAAAAGGATGCCAAATTCCATTTCAACGAGGATTGCATGAAGGCATTTGAATTGCTCAAGTTCAGATTGACAACTAATCCTATTATCACCGCCCCAAATGGAGCTTGCCTTTTGAGCTCATGTGTGACGCAAGTGAAGTAGCGGTGGGTACCGTTTTGGGGCAACGAATCAACAAGATCTTTCATCCGGTTTATTATGCAAGCAAGACCATGAATGGTGCCCAAGTCAACCACACTGTTACAGAGAAAGAGCTTCTTGCCATTGTGTTTGCTATGGAAAAGTTTCGCCCCTACTTGATGGGTGCAAAGGTGATTGTTCATACGGATCATGCGGCACTTTGCTATCTCATGAGCAAGAAAGATTCTAAAGACCGTTTGATGCGATGGGTACTTCTATTGCAAGAGTTTGACATTGACATCCAAGATCGAAAAGGAAGTGAAAACCAAGTGGCGGACCACTTGTCTCGTTTGGAGGAGGAGGGGAGGCCGCATGATGGCCTTGAAATCAATGACTCTTTCCCCGATGAGCAACTTTTGGCTATTTCTATGAAGGAGATGCCTTGGTTAGCAGATTTGGCAAATTATCTTGTGAGTGGATCATTCCGGTTGAGTTCTCTTCAAACCAAAGGAAGAAGCTCAAACGGGATTGTCAAGATTACTATTGGGATGAACGATATCTTTTTTGGTATTTGTACGGATGGAGTGATTAGAAGATGTGTACCGGAGGAGGAGCAAAGTGAAATTCTTGGGCGCAATCATATTTGTGCGGCCGCACTCCGATTTGTGCAGCCCGCAGAAAGGGCCTGTGCGGCCGCACCAGGAAATGTATGGACCGCAGAATACTCCAGATACGGCTGCATCCCAGAATTATGCAGCCGTAGACCAAGCTCCTGCCAAGACTGAAGAAGAAGTGCAGACCGCACATGGAATTGTGCGGCCGCAGAACCTCCGAAACGGCAGTTTTGTCCAAAATTTCCAGTTGTGTATAAATAGACTTCTTTCACAAAATTAGGTCAAGTTTTGAATATCTGAACATTTGTAGCCGTTTTTCTTTACTGCTTTAGGCAACTTTAGCTTACTTTAGTGATTAAACATTAGATTTTTGTCTTCTAATCTTTAAATTTGAGTTTTATTATCATTTCTTCTTTTGTTTCTTCTATTCCAAGCATGAGTAGCTAAATTTCTAACTAGGGTTGTGACCCAACCCTAGCGTGTAAACCTAATGGGTGTTTAATTTATGGCTTGTTTATGGTTGGGTGTTGATTATTTAGCCTTGTTCTTGCTTTTTACTGTAGAATTAATGGTTGCAAATATTAGTTCATGCCTATTTGTCTTGGTCTCTACTTGAGAAAGAGAGACTTAGTCTAGAAAAACCCGGCTAACAAGAATTTAGGATGAAATCAAGAGATTGATAGTCCCAATTAAAGGGTTGAACCTAGAGATAGTAAAACCCGACTTGAGCAATTTATCAACTGATTTATTCAATACCCATTTGGACTTGAGAAAGACAAATTGGGCAAAATCACTCTCTTACCGAGAGGTATTGAGTGGGTAAATGAGAGTAGATAGCTTTAATACACCCCGACCGACGAAACAAGCCTTAAAGTTCACAAATCATTAGGCAAACACCTAGGTGAAGGTCATAGCCCTGGGTCTTTTTACAATATTTGAAAACCAATCAAAAACAATATTTCCTAGTTTCATATTTTTAGAATTGCAATCTTAGCATAATTTAGAAGTAAATCACAACCATATTTGTGGAAGTGCAATTTAGATACCTCACATACTTAGTCCAGATATATACCAGTAATCCCAATCTCAAAGCTCCCTGTGGAATTTGACCCCGACTCTGTTAGGTATTACTATTGCATTGACCGTCTCAGTACCTCAAATAGAAGGTGTGACTTGGACGAGATCAACGGGACATATGAACTTGATTCAGCGGGCTCTGCAGCTCTACTTCTCGCAATTGTCGCCTTTTTGGATATAACTCTTTGTAAGGCGAGTTGTACAGTACTCTTTCCTCAACCTCGAAAGGGTTCACCCCTCCCCTTTGACGTATCACCACGACCCCGAGACCTAACCATTTTCTACAATAAACAGAAACAGGATCCAGTTCTAGTTTAAGTACAGAATAGCAGACAGTTGCTGAACAAAGCATGTTGCAAGGTAGGGAAGTGTGGTCTGCATAATTGCAAGTGCGGCCATAGGTGGGGTTGTGCGGACCGCAGAATTTGAAAGTGCGGCCGCAATGATGCTTCTGCGGTCCGCACAATTTTGAGTGCGACCGCACATCTGAAGTGCGGTCCGCACAATTTTGAGTGCAGCCGCACAATGAGTACCTCAAAAATGACAACTCTCTGAAGACAGAGAATGCCTTGATCTGCGGCCGCACACACTTTTCTGCGGCCGCGGTTGAATTTCTGTGGACGCGGTTGAATTTTTGCGGACTGCACAATTTTAAGTGCGGTCCGCATAGCTACACCAATTGCCCTAACCGACAGATCTGCGGACCGCACAATTCAAAATTCATCGGGCAGAATTCCTAGGGTTTTAATTTTAAGCAAAAATTGGACATGGTAGTAGCAATTAATCATGATAAATAATATACCAATTCCCCCTAACAGAAACTAAGAGTTTACCCACACAATCTACAACCCTCATGGTTATGAATTTGACAAATGGTTTAAAAATAACTTAACAAATTATAAACTAAATTAAGAAAATTGAAAAAATTCTAGAGATGATTTGAACATACCAGTGATGAAGTGGTGTTAAGGAATGATCAAAGATGTTGAATTAAGTGGCAGATGAGTGAATCAGTTATGCAAGATTTTAGCTTGTGGTTTAATTTCTCAGAATTTGTAAAGTATCAACAGTAGAATGAGGCCTACTATTTATGCTTACGGGATTGGGTCAAGAGTTCAAGAAAAGAGTGCGGCCGCAGAATTCCTTCTGCGGTCCGCACTTTGTTACCTGATGTGCATTTACCCTTTGTTGATATGCGGTCCGCAAAATTTCTTGTGCGACCGCAGATTATGGTGCGGATTGCAGATTTCCTTGTGCCGCTGCACAATGGCCATTTCTCTGACAAACAAACTTCAGAGAGTGTCCAATCTTTCTTCTCAAGTTGTGCGGTCCGCACAAGAATTGTGCGGCCGCAGATCCTTTCTGTTGTGGTGTTCAAAATTGTGTTGTCCGCACTTTTTTCATACTTAACCAATTTTTGCGAGCACAGTCCCTGTGAAGCACACTCATTCCTGCAACACACTTCAAAACCAGTTAGCACAAAATAAGACCTATCTAAAGAAAAAGAAAAAAAAATATGGGTTGCCTCCCAAGAAGCGCCTGATTTAACGTCGCGGCACGATGCAGATTACCATCATTTGAAATAAATTACCACCACGACGTGGCCATCACCAACTTTTCCCAGATAATGCTTCACCCGGTGACCATTGACTCTAAACACCTCATCATTTTTATTCTTCAAGTCCAATGCAGCAAAGAGTGTCACACCTACAACCTCAAACGGGCCACTTCATTTAGACTTTAACTTTCTGGGAAACATCCGCAACCTAGAATTGAACAACAACATAAGATCACCTTCTTTAAACTCCTTGTTCTGAATGTACTTTTCATGGAGGCACTTTATCTTCTCCCTATATAAGGACGAACTTGTGTATGCATGGTATCGGAACTCATCCAACTCATTCGATTGTGCCACCCTTAAGTTGGCAGCGACATCCCACTCAAGATTCAACTTCTTTAAAGCCCACGTGGCTTTGTGCTCAAGTTCCACTGGAAGATGACAAACTTTTCCGAACACCAATCGGTATGGAGACATTCCGATCGGTGTTTTGTAAGCCGTCCTATAAGCCCATAAAGCATCATCAAGTTTCTTTGACCAATCCGTCTGGTTAGCATTCACTATTTTGGATAAAATACTTTTTATTTCCTAGTTGGAGACTTCCACTTGACCGCTTGCTGGTGGATGATAGGGAGTCGTGACTTTATGAGTGACACCATGCTTGGTGTCAAAAGCTTTGTTGCAAAAATGAGATCCCCCATCACTCATGATAGCCCTTGGAGTACCAAATCTTGTAAAAATATTATTCTTCAAAAATACCACCACAATTCTTGCTTCATTGTTGGGTAAAGCAACGGCCTCAACCCATTTGGACATATAATCAACTGCGACCAAGATGTAGGTGTTTCCACAAGAACTTACAAAACGACCCATGAAGTCAATACCTAACACATCGAAAATATCAATCTCCAAAATGATGGTGAGGGAAATTTCATGTTTCTTTGAGATTCCATCGGCCCTTTGACATTCATCACAATGCTTGACGAGATCACTTACATCCTTGTAAAGAGCGGGCCAAAAGAAACTGCAACTTAACACTTTGGCCGCCGTTCTTGCTCCACCATGGTGACCACCATACGATGAAGAATGACAAGCCCCATGAATTTCACCTTGCTCCTCCTCCGGTACACATCTTCTAAGCACTCCATCCCTACAAATCTGGAAAAGGTACGATTCATCCCAATAATAGTCTTGACAATCCCATTTGAGCTTCTTTCTTTGGTTTGAAGAGAACTCAACCGGAATGATATCACTCACAAGATAATTTGCTAGATCCATGAACCAAGGCACCTCTTTCATAGAAATAGCCAAGAGTTGCTCATCGGGGAAGTAGTCATTGATTTTGAGGTTGCAGTCTCCCCTCCTCCTCCAAACGAGACAAGTGGTCCGCCACTTGGTTTTCACTCCCTTTTCGATCTTGGATGTCTATATCAAACTCTTGCAACAAAAGTACCCATCACATCAACCAGGCTTTGGAATCTTTCTTGTTCATAAGAAGCAAAGTGCTACATGACCCGTATGGACAATTACTTTTGCACCTATCAAGTACGGGCGGAACTTCTCAGTAGCAAACACAATGGCAAGGAGATCTTTCTCTGTAACAGTGTAGTTGACTTAGGCACTATTCATGGTCTTACTTGCATAATAGACCGGATGAAAAATCTTGTTGATGTGTTGCCCCAAAACAGCCCCTACCGCTATATCACTTGCATCGCACATGAGATCAAAAGGAATACTCCAATTTGGAGCGGTGATAATGGGAGTAGTAGTCAACTTGAGATTTATCAATTCAAAGGCTCTCATGAATTCATCATTGGAATGGAACTTACCATCTTTCTCTAAAAGCTTGCACAACGAGTTTACCACTTTAGAGAAATCCTTGATGAAACGCTGGTAAAATCTCGCGTGGCCTAAGAAACTATGCACGCCTTTCACTGAAATTGGAGGTGGAAGTTTATAAATCACCTCAATCTATGCCTTGTCGACTTCAATGCCATTCTTTGAGATATTTTGGCCAAGGACAATGCCTTCCTCAACCATAAAATGATATTTCTCCCAATTGAGCACCAAGTTTGTTTCTTCACATCTTGCCAACACTTTATCCAAGTTTGCTAGGCAATCATCAAAAATATTCCCGACCATCGAGAAGTCATCCATGTAGACTTCAAGGTAATCCTCCACCATGTCCATGAAGATCGCCATCATACACCTTTGAAAAGTCACCGATGCATTGCACAACCCAAATGACATCCGCGAGAAGGTGAAAGTACCATAAGGACATGTGAAAATAGTTTTCTCTTGATCCTCCGGAGCAATAAGAATTTGATTGTAGCCGGAATACCCATCAAGTAAACAATAGAAAGCACGCCCGACCAATCTATCAAGCATTTGATCTAGGAAGGGAAGTGGGAAATGAACCTTCCTTGTGACTTTGTTGAGCTTATGATAGTCCATACACACTCCACCCGGTCACCCTTACTGTAGGAATCAACTCATTCTTATCATTGGTGACCAATGTCATATCCTCTTTCTTTGGGACATATTGAACCGGAGAAGTGCACGAACTATCAGAAATGAGGTACACAACCCCAGAATCCAACCACTTGATGATCTCCTTTTTGAAAACCTCTTGCATGGATTCATTAAGTCTCCTTTGATGTTCTATAGATGGTTTGGTATCTTCCTCCAAGTTAATCTTGTGCATGCAAAAACCGAGGCATAGCCCCCGAATATCTGCCAATGTCCATCCAATAGCCTTCTTCCTCTTTTGTAGCACCGCCAATGTAGAATTTACCTACACGTTAGTCAAACAAGAGGAAAGAATAACTGGTAACATAGAAAAAGGGCCAAGAAATTCATACCAAAGATGTGGAGGCAATGGCTTCAAGTCCAAGATGTGAGGCTCCTCAACTAAAGGCTTTGTTGGAGGAGTGGTTCTATTTTCAAAGGACAATTTACGGGGCTCATAAGTGTATGACCCCATTCGTTGCAAAGAGCTCACACATTCCACATAACCCTCCATCTCTTCATCATCGCAGTTAAGCAAGACGGCCTCCAATGTAGCATCAACATTCATCACAACACTTGTTTCATCCACAATCACATCGGTTACCAAGTCCACGAAAGAGCACATCTCATTGCTATTGGGTTGCCTCGTAGACTTACACACATGGAAAACCATTTTTTCATCACCAACCTGGAAGGTATGTTCTCCGGCTTCAACATCAACTAGAGACTTCCCCATAGAAAAGAAAGGTCTCCCAAAAATAATCGGCACCTCATAGTCAACCTCACAATCAAGAATGACAAAATCCGTTGGAAGAATGAATTTATCAACACGAACCAATACGTCATAAATTACTCCCAACGGTTTCTTCATGGTACGATCGGCCATTTGTAACATAGATGTGGGTCTTGGTTGCTCGATTCCCAAAGTCTTGAAAACCGAATAGGGCATCAAGTTGATACTTGCCCCAAGATCACAAAGAGCTTTAGCAAACTCGGCACTTCCAATGGTACAAGGAATTGTGAAAGCGTTGGGATTTTCCAATTTAGGAGCCATTTAATGCACAATTGCACTCGATTGATGAGTCATCTTAATAGTTTCACAATTCATCGACCGCTTCTTTGTCACCAAATCCTTCATAAACTTTGCATAACCGAGCATTTGCTCCAAAGCTTCAACTAATAGCACATTGATAGATAGACTATTCATCATGTAAATGAACTTTTTGAATTGATTCTCGCCAATTTTCTTGGCAAGCCTTTGAGGATATGGAGGAGGAGGCCTAGGCATTGGTGTCTTAGCCTTTTGCACTACTGGTTCCGGTATGTCAACAATGTGCTCCATAGGGAGAAGTTCACTTCCTCTTGAGCTTCCTCCATATTGTCATCAATATCAAACCGCACTTCATCATTTGCTTGCACCACATAGTTCGGGATCTCATCTTCTTGTACCACTTGTTCATCATCCACAAGTTTCCTTTGACTTGAGGTGGGTGCATCCCCACCTTTTCCACTCCTTGTAGTAACAGCCATGGCATGTCCCGTGTTGTTCCCACCCTTTGGGTTCACCACTGTGTCACTTGGTAGTGCCCCCTTAGGACGAGTGTTTAGAGCATGAGAGATTTTCCCCAATTGAACTTCCAAGTTGCGAATTGATGTGTTGTGTGAGGCTAGTTGGGCATCGGACTCGGCATTCTTCTCCATCATTTGTTTGAACATATTCTCAATTCGTTCCATCTTATTGTTGGAAGAACTTGGACCATGGGAAGGATAAGTAGGCGGGTTGCTCGGTTATTGATACATCGGGGGCCTTTGAGAGCCCGACCCCGAGTGCCTTGATTATTGTTCCATCCCCCTTGGTTGTTGCCTCCCTAATATCCATGATTATTGCCACTCTAATTTCCTTGGTTATTTCCACCATTCCAATTCCCTTGGTTGTTGCCACTATTCCAATTACCATGGTTGTTAGAATTACAATTACCTTGATTACCTTGAGGTCGCCATTGTTGTTGATTCGGGCCTTGAGAGTTGTTTCTTTGCCCTTGAAAGTTGTTCACGTATTGCACTTCCTCCTCTTGTTCATTGTAAGATTTATCTTGATCAAACCCACTATCTTCTTGAACATAATTCTCCGCACAATTTTTCACTTGTGGACCCTTTTGCCTTCTCTTGTTCACCATCATACTAACCCCCCCCCCCCCCATGGCATTGTCTTGATTAGGATTTTGCACTTGTTAAAGTTGAGCCTTGGCTAATTGATTCATTGTGGTGGTCAACTCGGCAATGACTTGACCATGATCATGCAATACTTTATATAGGTGAATCACGTTCGGATCACCTTGAGGAACATTTGCTCTACTTTGCCATGCCGATGAAGTAGCTGCCATTTCATCTAAAATCTCACAAGCTTCCGCATACGGCATTGTCATGAAATTTCCACCGGCAAGTTGGTTGACCACGCATTGATTGGTAGTATTGATCCCCCGATAGAAAGTTTGTTTAATCATAGCCTCCTTCATGTCATTATTGGGGCACTCTTTGACCATTGTTTGGTACCTCTCTCATATTTCATGCAACAGCTCATTGGGCTCTTGTTTGAATGCTAGAATCTCGTATCTAAGAGTATCCATATGCCCGGGAGAAAAGAACTTGGAAATAAATTTCTCTGCCAATTCATCCCATGTATGGATGGAATGGTTTGGAAATCTCTCTAACCAATCCAAGGCTTTCCCCCGTCGAGAGAAAGGAAATAGCCTCAACCTTAAAGCATCCTCAGAGACGTTTGTTTGTTTACTCCCCCAACAAGTGTCCACAAACCCCTTCAAGTGTTTGTATGCATTTTGACTCGGAGCCCCGGTGAAGAATCCCCGTTTCTCTAGGTCGAGTTAGGGGTGGAATTGGGACGTTGTCTTGAGGCTGTCGGCCTCTTCTATTTTCTTGAGGTTCAAGAGGAACCTCTTCAACTTGGTCATCTTCCACGTCCACATCCCCCATAGACATGTTTCTGAGTGGATCATTGTTGAGAGCCATTGTTGCACCTACAATTGTTTCACAAAAATCAGTAACACAGAAGGAAAAGAAGACAATTCACACACAAAGCCAAATATATAGCTAAATCCGTTTTTAGCTCCCCGGCAACGGCGCCAAAAATTGATCATGTCCAAATGAACGCCTCTAACGAGGTATGACATTGCCGTTTGCAATAATAAAATCCAACAAGGAGTTGGAATCAAATCCACAGGGAGCTAAGATGGGAATTAGTAGTATATATTCGGAGTGAGTATGTTTAGTATCTAAATTGCACTTCCACAAACAGGGTTTTGCTTGTACTTCTAAAATTAACTAAGGATTGCAAATCTAAAGGAATAAACTAGAGATGATTGTTTTTGAATGTTTTTCAAAGATTTAAAAAAGCCTAGGGCTGTGAAAAGGACCTAGGTGTTTGCCTAATGGGATAAATACTTTTATGTTGTTTTATTGATTGGGGCGTATTATAGCTCACAACACTACGTTGCCCACTCAATACCTCTCGGTCAGAGGGTGGCTTTGCCCAATTTAGCTTTCTCAGGCCTAAATGGGTATCTACCAAAATGGTTGATAAGAGCTCAAGTCGGGTGGTTACTATCTCTAGGTTGAACCTTTTAATTGGGTTAATCAATCTCTCAATTGACCCAATTCCTTTTTAGCTGAGTTAACCTAGACTAGGTCTCTCTTTCTCAAGAAGAGACTAAGTCAAATAGGCATGAATCAATGTTTGCAACCATTAATTTCATAATTTAAGCATGAACATATCTAAATAAGAAACGCCCATTCATAAACAAGCATGAAATTAATCACCCATAAGGTTTGCACACTAGGGTTGGGTCACAACCCCAGTAAAAATCTAGCTATTCATAATGGGTGTAGCAGTAAATAAAGAAGAAGAGATAATAAAACTCATATTAAAAGATTAAAATATAGAATCCAATGTTAAACCACCAAAATAAGCTAAAGTTGCCTAAAAGAGTAAAGAGAGACGACTATAGAACTTCGAATATTCAAAACTTGACCTAAAAAAGTGAAACTATTCTATTTATACAAAGCTGGAATTTTCGGACAAAAATGCCCTTTCGGAGGTTCTGCAGCCGCACAATTCCATGTGCGGTCCGCACTTTGCTTCAGCTTCACAGGATTTGAATATTTGCGGCCGCATTTCTCATTTCTACGGTCCGCGCATTTTTGGGTGCCGCACAAGGCTCTTCTGCGAACCGCACAAATGCAATTGTGGCCGCATAGCTGATCTTCTGCAGCCGCACAATAATTGGGTGGTCCGCACTTCCTTTGATCTTGAAATGAGAACTCTTTGAACTTCTGTCTTGCTTAGCTTCTCCAGCCGCACATTACATGTGCGGACTGAACTTTGCACTTGTCTCTGATAAGCTTGCCTTCACAATCTGCGGCCGCAGATGATATTCTGTGGTCCGCACTTTGAGCTTCTGTGCCTATTTTTATTCGTGAGTTCAGATTACTCCTTCTTGAGTTGGATTTCATCTTAGTGGCTCATTTTTCAATACTCATGCAATTAAGCATATTTCATCAGTTTTTGGGAACATAATTAAACACTTTTGGACTAAAACGAACGCTAAAAGACGCTAATAAGTAGTCAAAATGCCCATTTATCAGTGCATAACCGGTACCAATAAAATCAGAGTCGAAGATGACCAACTCGGGGCCCCTTTGGGGTCCGTTTATCCCGTCAGAACCGTTGACATAGTCAAGAGGCATTTCG
This sequence comes from Nicotiana attenuata, assembly GCF_001879085.1. Lineage (NCBI taxonomy): Eukaryota > Viridiplantae > Streptophyta > Magnoliopsida > Solanales > Solanaceae > Nicotiana > Nicotiana attenuata. Next base: position 297,029 of record NW_017671171.1, read on the forward strand.
ACTGTGAACCAAGGTCAAACAGGGATCGGTATCAGCTTTACAATGGGGATCGAAGAAGCACTGGGTCCGGGCGGAATCCTATGCAAAGTGAAAGGAGAAGTGATCAAGGCCAAAAAAACTGGGGACTCATGAGCAAGAATGGTTTTGACAGGCCTGTTGGGCCTAAAGAAGCACCAAGGTTATCGGAATATAACTTTAATACTGATGTTGCTGCCTTCGTATCAGCTATCGGGCGCATCAAGGACACCAAATAGCTTCGACCTCTGCAATCCTACCCAGCCCAAAGGGATCCTAACTAGATGTGCAAATATCATGGCACTCATAGCCATATAACAGAGGATTGCCGACTGTTGAGGGATAAGGTAGCCTGATTATTCAACAACGAACACCTTCGAGAATTCCTGAGCGATCGAGCCAAGAATCATTTCAAAAATAGGGATTCTAATAAATAGACCGAACAAGAAGAACCCCAACACGTCATTAACATGATCATCGGTGGGGTCAAATCCTCAAGGGCCAATGTTAAAATGCACCAAAGTATCCATCACAAGGGAAAACGGACTCAAGACAACATGCCGGAAGAAACTTTATCTTTTAATGACGAGGACGTAGAAGGGATCATGCAGCCCCACAACGATGCACTAGTAATATCTGTACTCACAAATAAATCTCAAGTTAAGCATGTGTTAATTGATCCAGGTAGCTCGGCCAACATCATTCGATCAAGGGACGTAGAACAGCTCGGGCTACATGATCAAATCGTGCCTGCAGTCTGAGTTCTGAACGGATTCAACATGGCATGTGAAACGACTAAGGGGAGATACCATTACCAGTAAATGCCACCGGGACCATCCAGGAGGATAAGTTTTATTTGATCGAATGAGACATAAGATACAACGCCCTGTTTGGGAGGCCATGGATCCACAACATGAGGGCAGTGCCCTCGACCCTTCACCAAGTGTTAATATTCCCAACGCCAGGAGGGATTAAAACAATATACGGAGAACAACTAGCCACAAAGGAAATGTTTGCAGTCGAAGAGATGATTCCGATATCAACACTCTCAACGTCAAAGGAACCAAGTTCGAGTATGAAGCGAGAGGCTAAATAGCAATTACCGACACCGGCCACGACCCAACCGGATAAGCAGGGGACTGATGAAGACGATGATTACGGGGTTCCCAGATCTTTTATAGTCCCCGATGATTCCGACGCCACTAAGTCAACGGTCTAGGAGCTGGAACAGGTCATATTGAACAATCATCTACCCGATCGAAAGGTATACCTGGGCACGGGGTTAACTCCCAAGCTCAGGGAAAAAACTCATTCAATTTATTAAAGCTAACATAGACTGTTTGCTTAGTACCATCTTGATATGATAGGAATACCATCAGAGATAACCACTCACAAGCTAAGCCTGGACCGGAAATTCCACCTGGTTAAGTAAAAGAGGAGACCCTAGTCCGAGATCAAACATGCCTTCATCAAGGACGAGATATCTAAACTCATTAAAATAGGGTCCATTCGGGAGGTTAAATACCCGGATTGGTTAGAAAACGTAGTGGTAGTCTCTAAAAAGGAAAAACATTAAGAATGTGTGTAGATTATAAAGATTTAAATAAGGCATGTCCCAACGACTCTTTCCATTTGCCTAACATCGATCGGGTGATCCATGCCACGGCCGGCTACGAGATCCTCAGTTTTCTCAATGCCTATTCCGGGTACAACCAAATATGGGTGGACCCAGATGATCCAGAGAAAACCTCGTTCATGACTAAAAATGACACATATTGTTATAACGTGATGTCGTTCGGACTAAAAAATGTTGGTGCCACTTATCAACGCCTAGTAAACCGAATATTCGAGGAACTAATAGGAAAATCAATGGAGGTTAACATTTACGATATGTTGGTTAAGTCCTTGCAAGCAGAGGACCATTTAAAACATTTGCAGGAAACCTTCAGCATATTGAAGAAGTACAATATGAAGCTAAACCCGAAAAATATGCGTTTGGAGTCGGATCGGGTAAATTCCTCGGGTTCATGGTATCCAACCGGGGAATCAAGATCAAAGCCATCGAAGATATCACAGTGGTGGACAACGTAAAGGCAGTGCAAAGGTTAACCGGGTGTATAGCTGCCCTTGGGCGATTCATCTCAAGATCCTCTGATAAGAGCCACCGATTTTTCTCGCTACTGAAGAAGAAGAATAACTTTTCATGGACCTCGGAGTGCCAACGGGCCTTGGAAGAACTCAAACGGTATCTGTTGAGCCCACCACTGCTTCACATGCCGAAGACAGACGAACAACTATACTTGTACTTGGCAGTATCAGAGATAGCGGTAACTGGAGTCCTGGTCCGGGAAGAGCAAGGTACGCAATTTCCAATTTACTATGTTAGAAGGACTCTAGGTGAGGCCGAAACTAGATACCCTCACCTAGAAAAATTGGCACTCACCTTGCTAAGTGCTAGGAAGCTGAAACCATATTTCAGTGTCATCCTATATGTGTTGTGACTACTTACCCATTGCGAAATAAAATGCATAAACCCGAGATCTTAGGGCGTTTGGCCAAATGGATCATAGAGATAGCGGGTACGATATTGAATATCGCCCCGGACAGCCATTAAATCTCAAATTTTAGCAAATTTCGTGGCCGACTTTACGCCAGCCCTAATACCCGAGGTCGAAAGAGAGTTGTTCGTAAACTCGGGGACGTCATTGGAAATCTAGACCCTCTTTACGGACGGTGCCCAGAATGTAAAAGGGTTCAGACTTGGCATCGTATTGAAGCCACCCACAGGCAATGTAGTTAGACAATCTATTAGAATTGTGAAATTGACTAACAACGAGGCTGAATACGAGACCATGATTGTAAGTCTCGAACTAGCCAAAAGCTTGAGGGGAGGTGATCGAAGATAAGTGCGACTCCCTTTTAGTCATGAACCAAACTAATGGGACATTTGAGGTCAGAGAAGAACGAATGCAACGATACCTAGATAAGTTATAGGTAACATAACATCGGTTCAAGGAGTGGATTTTGCAACACGCAGGATCAAAATAGCGAAGCCGATGCCCTTGCAAACTTAAGGTCATCGATCGAGGACGACGAGCTCAACTCGGGGGCAGTCGTACAACTCATGGGATTGGTAGTAGAAGAAGGTCACGCCGAAATAAACTCTACAAGTTTGACTTGGGATTGGAGAAACAAATATGTAGAATATCTGAAGAATGGGAAACTGCCCTCGGATCCAAAAGAATCAAGGGCCATGCGTACAAAGTGTAACGACCCGACTGGTCGTTTTGCTTTCTATATCCCCGTTCCCCTCAATAAGACTTCCCGTACTTGCTATTACTGATTTATGACTTGCAGGGATGGTTGGTTCGGGATTTGGAAGAGTTTGGGTTGAAATCGGAACACTTGGTTCCTTAAGGTTGGCTTAAAAGGCCAAGTTTGACTTCAGTAAACAGTTTGAGTAAACGACTTCGGAATCCAGATTTGACAGTTCTAATATGTTTGTATGATAATTTCGGACTTAGGAGTATGCCCGGATTGGGTTTTGGACGACCCGGGAGCGTTTCGGCGCCTAATAGTGAAAGTTGGTTCTTGAATATTTTAGAAGTTCTTTAAATTTGGTTTAGAGCGGGTTTTGGTGACATCGAGGTCCAAATGGAATTTTGAGATCGGGAATAGATCCGTAATGTCATTTCAGACTTGCACGCAAAATTTGGTATCATTCCGAGTAGTATAAGTACGTTTCGCCACATTAGAAGTAGATTGAAGAACTTGAAGTTCATAAGTTTGATTCAATTAGTTTTAGGGTGTGATTCTTAGTTTTAATGTTGTTTTGGGCGTTCCGATGGTTCGAGCAAGTCCGTTTTATGATTCCAAACTTGTCAGTATGTTCGGGCGGGACCCTAGGGGCCCCGAGCGTCAATCGAACGAGGCTCGAACTAATTGAAAATTTGAGAAAGAGCTGAAGCTCCAGTTGTTGTCATAACCGCACCTGCGGTTGGCCAGCCGCAAGTGCGAGCTCGTAGGTGCGGTTGGAGCATCGCAGATGCGGCCCAAGGAGAGGAGCCCAGGTTCTGCAGATGCGGATCCTCTTCCGCAGAAGCGGAATTGCAGGAACGGTCACTTGTCCGCAAGTGCGGCCCCAGCTGACCCAGCCCATTTTTGCAGAAGCGGACAATTGTCCGCAGAAGCGGGTTCGCAGATGCGGTCAACGCACCGCAGGTGCGGAAATCGCTGAAGGCAGTGGCCTTCATTTAATACGGGAGTTAGTCATTTTTGACTCATTTCACTCCATTGTTGGGGCAATTTTAGAGCTTCTTGAGAGGGGTTTTCCACCAAGCTTTTGGAGGTAAGTAATTCCTACTATATGTGAGTTAAATACTTAGATTATGGGTAGATTAACAAGTAAAGATTAGTGAAATTTATGGGATTAGAGGAAAACCTAGGGGTTGGAAAGAATGAGATTTTTACCACGAATTTGATCATGAAACTTAGTAATAAACATATATTTATGTTCTTTGGGTCATGGGTAACAACTTTCTACGAAAATTTTCGGAATTCGAGCACGTGGGCCCGGGGGTGAATTTTTAGGAATCTTGCAATTGGGTTGGGTAATCACTCTAATAGTGGAAGTGTGAACTTTTGAGCCTATATTGACTAGTTTTGACCCTATTTCAATAGTTTTGGATTGTTCGGCTCCGGTTTGAGGTTTTGAGCGCATTCTTGAGCTCGGAAGTAAGCTTTGGGACAAGTTAAGTCTCCTTTCTAACCTTGTAAGAGGGAAATTTCCCCATAGGTTAATTTAATGTGAGTATTTGTGGGGGCTACATACGCAAGAAGTGACGAGAGTCCGTAAGTAGCTACTATTCCTGTTATGTTCGGGTAGTTTAGGTTTACGCCACGCTTTGTAAATATCGTTATTTGACGATACTTGCTATTTGTATTAAATGATACGGAGTTGAGAATTTCTAAGAATTTTAAAGCTTCAAATTGAATTGCCTTCTTCTTTAAAGAAATGAATTGAAGAAAAGAATTTGATTTAAATGATTGAATTATATTTGACCGCGTCGCATGAATGATTCGCGAGGGGGGTGAATAGATGTATCTATGGTTCGCGTCGTTCGACCCTCCGGCAGTGCGCATTTTATTATTATGTTGGATCGAGCCGTACGACCTCGGATTACTTGCGCATGCTACTTGCTTGGAACTTCCTGTGATTTGGACTCCTTTAAATGCCTTGAAATGTAAATTTGTTAATTAATATGACAAAAATTGAAATTATATTATGAAAGAACTTGTCACTTCATGTGATTAACTGCCGGTATTATTCATGATACCCATGCTTAGAATAACACTTAAATTATATTACTGTTAGCCCTAGTAAGTGTCAAGTCGACCCCTCGTCACCACTTCTTCGAGGTTAGACTGGATACTTACTGGGTACATATTGTATATGTACTCATACTACGCTTCTGTACTTAATTGTACAGGATTTGAGGCAGGTGCATCTAGCTACCCGTCTGGCGTGCATTCCTGATACTTGACCGAGATTTCACAATGAGCTGCCCCTTTTTGAGTCGTTCATTAGCATAACACTTTAATTATATTACTGTTAGCCCTAGTAAGTCTCAAGTCGACCCCTCGTCACCACTTCTTCGAGGTTAGACTGGATACTTACCAGGTACATATTGTATATGTACTCATACTACGCTTCTATACTTAATTGTACAGGATTTGAGGCAGGTGCATCTAGCTACCCGTCTGGCGTGCATTCCTGGTACTTGACCGAGATTTCACAATGAGCTGCCCCCTTTTGAGCCGTTCAGTAGCATGTCGGAGTCTCTCTTTTGTTTATTACTGTCTATTCTAATTCAGGCAGTAGGACAGTTATCTATTGTATATTCTACTAGTTGCCCACACACTTGTGACACTAGATCTTGGCACATAGTAGTAGACGTGATTTTTGGGTTGTATTTATATAGGTATGATTTCTCCTGAATTGTTTTCTGTACTTACCAAATGCTTCAAATTTAAGTAAAGTTAGATGTTGGGATTGCTTAATAAAAAAAAGGGGATTCACTAGTTGATCAGTGTTGGCTTGCCTAAAGATGGTGTTGGGCGCCATCACGACCTATAATGGAATTTGGGTCGTGACACAAAGGCAGCTCGGTTTAGCTTGTCCAAAGACGGAACCTTGTTCAGAAGAACGTTTGATGGCCCACTAGCAATATGTCTAGGACCAGTAGATACCTAGTACATTTTGAGGGAAGTTCACGAGGGCACTTGCTAAAATCATTCAGGTACCGAATCATTGGTTCAAAAGGTAATCAGAGCCGGCTACTACTGGATCGACATGGAAAAGGATGCGAATGAGTTCGTATGAAAATGTGATGAATGCCAAAGACATGATCCGATGATTCACCAGTCCGGGGAGCTGTTGCATTTGGTTTTATCACCATGGCCGTTCATGAAGTGGGGAATGTACATCGTTAGCCCTCTTCCATGGGCACCCGGTAAGGCTCAATTTATATTGTTTATGACTGACTATTTTTCTAAGTGGATGGAAGCCCAGGCATACGAGAAGGTCAGGGAGAAGGAAGTCATTGATTTAATTTGGGACCACATCATATGCCATTTCTGAATGCCATACGAGATCGTGTGCGATAACAGGAAACAATTTATCGGCAGCAAATTAAGCAAGTTTCTAGAAGATCATAAGATCAGAAGGATCTTATTAACACCATATCACCCTAGTAGGAATAGACAAGCAAAATCGACCAACAAAACCATACTCCAAAACCTCAAAAAGAGGTTAACTGATGCCAAAGGAAAATGGAAGGAAATCCTTCCCGAAGTCCTATGTGCATACCATACGACCTCAAAGTCCAGTACCGGGGCCACCCCATTCTCGTTGGTTTACAGCACCGAAGCTCTAATACCGGTCGAAATCGGAGAACCAAGTCTCAGGTTCTGATACGCAACCAAAGAATCAAATGACGAGGCCATGAGTACGAGCCTGGAATTATTGGATGAAAGACGAGAATCCACCCTTGTCCGGTTGGCCGCCAAAAAATAGCGGATCGAGAGATAATACAATCGAAGGGCCAACCTTCAACATTTTAATATCAGGGACTTAGTACTAAGGAAGGTCAAACTGAACACCTGAAACCCGAACGAAGGAAATTTGGGGCCGAACTAGGAAGGGTCGTACCAAGTTCTCGAGATCACCGGAAAAGGATCGTACAAACTCGAGGCAATGAATGGTGAACGACTACCGAATAACTGGAACATAACTCACTTGAAGCGATACTATTGCTAAGGTACGACCCCATTCATTCCTTTTTACTTATTTTTGAACTAACACTTGCAGGTAACCAGTAAGGAGCCGTACAGATTTTAGGCCTGAAAGCACGCATTGCACTCTTTTTCCTTTGAACCGATTTTGTCCAAAATGGGTTTTCTAGCAAGGTTTTTAACGAAGCAACAGTGATCGTGCTAACTTAGTACAGAAGGTCGGTCATGAATCAGTGTCAATGATTGCATCATCAGTATTCGAGGCTTCTCTCTATCATCAACCTCGAATACTGGGGCGCATTACCCTCGGATATCGACTTTAGCAACCAAAGAAACTTCTTAATTGAAGGGTCTCGATCGATATGATTAATTGTAAGGGCCAAACGATCAAATGAACCGTGCCCGCATAGACTGCTCGAGCCCCGGCACAAAGCATGTACACCTATATAACTATTATGCACAAGAATAAAAAGAAGTCTCTTCCTTGCGGATAAATATCTTGTCTTTTAAAAAATTTCTTGCATTTGTCAAGAAATTTCCTACATCTGATCCCCTAAAGATATCGAGCCCAAGGGACCTTAATACGAGTTCAAACAATTACTCTCACTCGGGGACTGTCGTCCAAAAACAAACTCGGACGGTCCGGGCCATCAGAGCTCGGGGGCACAAGACCAATTAGGCAACGCCCCAATTTTAAAGGATACAACCATCCCCACTCGAGGACTGTAATCCTAGACAAGTCCAAATAACTCGGGGTGAAACAACCTAACTAAAAGGCTACGGCCAAACTAAAACAGTTCGGAGACATCCGAGACCCGTAACAAAAACAACAAGGCCTTAAAATTTCTTAACCGATTCTAAAAGCTACCCTCGGCAAACTATAATCTAGAAAAGTATAAGTACTTTTGGGTAAAATTTTCTGTCACACCGAACCCCCACGATGCCTTAAAAATAAAATAATGTTGAAGTTAAGGTTTGCTGAACCTCCGAGCATAACCTAACTATTTCATGCTAAGGCATTTTAATCTTTGTGAATATAAATGACAAAGCAAAGGGAAAACTCAGAAATTGCTGAAGGAAAAAAGCTTTATGCACATATCAAAAGATTTTTACAAAGTCCAAAACGGCCTCGATACAAATTTACACATAGGCCAAACGGCCTCAAACAAAAAGGTAATACAAAAGCAAAAAACAAAAACATTTGCAAAGAGCCTAAATGGCTTGGTCTTTGCCGGGGGCCGCCTCATCATCCTCGGGGTCTTCTCCGTCCTCGAATCAGCTTAAACCCTTGGAACCATCATCATCCTCAGGATAAGCTAACTTTTTGGCCTCATCTTCGAGCTCCTTGTCATTCTCAATCTTAGCCGATAAGTCGAAGCCCCGAGCATGAATTTCCTCAAGGGCCTCCCTTCGAGATTGCCGCTTCGCGTGCTCGATGATATCCTTTGCTCGAACCTGAGCTGCCTCAGCATCGGCCTTATTAACGGCCACCATCTCATTAGTGTCGAATTTGACCACCTTGGCCTCCGACTTGGCCGTCTCAAGCTCCTTAGCCAGATTTTATCAGTCGGAGACAGCCAAATTTAGCTGAGACTGCAGCTCCTCGATCTTTTTGGCCTGCACCAAGGTTTTCTCCTTTACAGCTCGAAGCTGGACCTCAGCCAAAGCCAATTGTGCCCGGGCAGTCTCGTTTTCCAAGGCCAAGCGATCCATGTTTCTTTTCCATTTGTCCGCCTCGGCCTTTACTGTATCCACCTCTGCCCAGAGCGGCTCGATCTGATCAAGATTATTTTGGACTTGCGGGTTCGGACCATTAGTCATTGTATCCGAATCATCATCACTAACCTCAAATACTCTTCTTATCCGCTCAACCATGTCGGCGTGCTCCTTCCAGCCACCTCTAGCTTCGCTCGGAGGCTCTTAACCTCCCCTTTACTTTGCTCGCTGAGAAGCTTGTATGCATCTCTCTTCTCAGTGAGCCCTCGAATATCGGCCTCGTATTGGTTTAACTCTTCCTAATATTGGAGAAAAGACTCATGGTGAAGCACCGAGGCCTACAAACACAAAGAGAAAGATTATGATCATCTAGAAATTAATCTAAGTACAAACTAGAAATCATCGAGAGGTATTTGAATTTACCCGGTTTAGTGCCTGTTGAGCTTCATTGAATAGGCAAGGCGCTTCCACCTCGTTCATCTTGGACCGATCTTCCTCGGTCACCAAGCACCGAAGGTAACTGGCCACCCTTACTGGGGCATAAAGGACCCGGGCATCCTCTGGAATAGACATAATGACCGATCGTTTCCTGTTAGGATTTGTCACACCTCCTTTTTCTACCCCGAGAGGGGGCATAAGGGAGTTTTTCCAATTTAAGTGACAATCAAAACGGGATTACTTATTCAAATTCAGAGTCGCCACTTGGGATAATTTATGGTGTCCCAAATCACCGGTTTAAAATCCCGAATCGAGGAAAGTTTGACTTTATTTATGGTCTGCGAACACAGAAATCCGGGTAAGGAATTCTGTTAACCCCGGAGAAGGTGTTAGGCATTCCCGGGCTCCGTGGTTTTAGCACGGTCGCTTTAATCATACCTAGCTTAATTAAATTGTCTAATTACTTATTTTAGAACCTATGTACATTTTTACCTTTTACCGCTTTTTAATTAAAACGAATCACACGTACGTGTATTCATTTTGTTTGGCGCGTCAAGAATCATGTCACGCGTACGTGTACACAATTAATCACGCTTTTGTTAATTAAGATTGTTGCATCCAAAGTTGTGCGAACGCATACCTTGGTTTTAATTTTGGAAATCGTGGCTATGTCACGCGAACGTGTACATAATCACGATAATAAATTCAAAACGAGCCTAAAGCACTCTAATGGTGTTCATTATTCTTCCTAAATTTTGAGATTATTATGATGCCAAATTTACGAACAAGATATTATTGGGGAGCAAATAGGCTAGCTAACATGATCTATTACTTGGCCAGATTCCTTATGGTCCAAGGCCTACCTTATGGCCCATTCTTATTCCTTACCAAGAAAAAAACAACTCCAATTTTCCATCTACCTAATAAAAAGCATTTATTCAAGAACCTAAGACTTACATGCATCACAATCGAAATAAAAACTAATTAAAAAAATTTAAAGGAAAACTAAGACATGCTACTCAAACAACGTAGAATCACAAATCAACCAACACGCGCACCAAGCTATCATAACACAATAAAATGTGAATGAAAATTGAGAAATGGACCTTCTATTGATGAACAAAGCTGAAAATTGCAAGTCAATCGGGCTAAACAAAGCAATAATGGACCGAAACACCGAAATTACAAACCGAAACATCGAATCGACACCAGAAAGCTCGAAACCCAGATCGACCTCAGTCAAACGATAAGCTAACAACCCCAAATATCTGACAACACGCTGACGTAGTCTTTCGACTTCCTCAATTCAAAATTATCCTCAAAATCAGAGTCTAAAGGGTCATCAATTCATCCGCAAAAGTACTCTCGTCAAAATCAGAGTGTTATAGTACTTATCCACCATATACTCTAACGCTTGGTTTTGAGAGTGAGTCGTTATTACAGCAGCAACAACAACAACAACGGCCCAGTATAATCCCACAAGTGGGGTCTGGGGAGGGTAATATGTACGTAGATCTTACCCCCACCCCGAGGGGCAAAGAGGTTGTTTCCAGGAGACCCTCGGCTCAAGAAAGCAATAAGAGATGATATATTAGTGCCATCAATAGAATCATAATAAAATAATAGCAATATAAGATATACAAAATAGATGTAAGGTATAATAATAACCAGCCGATAAAGCCATGCATCAGTAGATGACCACTAACATCCTAAAACTAACTCCTAACTAGCTAATCTCACTCTAGTGCGCTGTAGAAATATTCACAACTTCCCCCTAACCTACAACCTTAATGCTCGACCTCCACAATTCCCTGTAAAGGGCCATGTCCTCAGCAATCCTAAGTCGCGCCATGTCTTGCCTGATCACGTCTCCCCAATTCTTCTTAGGTCGCCCTCTACCTCTCTTCGTGCCCACCACAGCCAATCGCTCACACCTCCGCACCGGTGCATCAGTGCTCCTCCTCTGAATGTGCCCGAACCATCTGAGTCTTGCTTCCCGCATCTTGTCCTCCATGGAGGCCACGCCCACCTTCTTTCGAATTTCTTCATTCTTAATCTTATCCATCCTTGTATGCCTGCACATCCACCTCAACATCCTCATCTCTGCTACTTTCATCTTCTGGATGTGTGAGTTCTTAACCGGCCAACACTCAGTCCCATACAATATGGCAGGCCTAACCACTGCTCTATAAAACTTACTTTTTAGTAATGGTGGCATTTTCTTGTCACACAGGACTCCCGACGCTAACCTCCACTTCATCCACCCCACCCCTATACGGTGTGTGACATCCTCGTCGATCTCCCCGATCCCCTGAATAACCGACCCAAGGTACTTGAAACTACCCTTCTTGGGAATGACTTGAGAGTCAAGCTTCACGTCCACTCCCGTTTCCGTCGGCTCGACCCCAAATTTGCACTCAAGGTATTCCGTCGTCGTCCTGCTCAACTTGAAACCTTTAGATTCAAGGGCATGTCTCCAAACCTCTAGCCTCTCGTTGACGCCGCTTCGTGACTCGGCAATTAGAACTATGTTATCAGCAAATAGCATGCACCATGGCACCTCCCCTTGAATATGCTGAGTTAGTGCATCCATCACCAGGGCAAATAGGAATGGGCTGAACGCAGACCCTTGGTGCAACCCCGTAACAACCGGAAAGTGCTCTGAGTCTCCTCCAACTGTCCTAACCCGAGTCTTAGCTCCATCATACATGTCTTTAATCACCCTAATGTAGGCAACCGGAACCCCTTTAGCCTCCAAGCAGCTCCATAAGACCTTCCTAGGAACCCTGTCGTACGTTTTCTCCAGATCAATAAACACCATGTGGAGATCCTTCTTCCTATCCCTGTATTGTTCCACCATCCTCTTAATAAGGTGGATAGCTTCTGTGGTAGATCGCCCCGGCATGAACCCGAACTGGTTGTCTGAAATAGACACCGTCCTTCGCACTCTCATTTCTACCACTCTCTCTCAAACTTTCATGGTATGACTCAGTAATTTGATACCCCTATAGTTGTTACAGCTCTGGATATCGCCTTTGTTCTTATACAACGGAACCATTGTACTCCACCTCCACTCTTCAGGCATCCTATTAGTCTTGAATATAACATTAAACAATCCAGTAAGCCATTCCAAGCCTGCTCTACCCACACACCTCCAAAGTTCAACCGGAATTTCGTCTGGCCTGGTAGCTCTGCCCCTTCTCATCTTACGCATCGCCTCCATGACCTCATCGACCTCAAAGTCCCTACCATAACTTAATTCATGTGGACTGTCGGCATTCCTCAATTCACCTAGTACAATATCCTGATCCCCTTCTGCATTTAGAAGTTTATGAAAGTAGGTCTGCCACCTTCTCTTAATCAGGTCCTCCCCATCAAAACTTTGTCGTCCTCATATTTTATGCACCTCACTTGGTCCAGATCCCGAGCCGTCCTCTCTCTCACCTTAGCCAGTCTGAATTAGTGTTTCAAAACTCAGAGAGCAAAATTCATAGAGCAACTTGACTTTCCATTTCGAATTAGCTCCAGTTCTCCTTTTTCTCATTTTCAGTGTGTGTGTGTGTGTGTGTGTGTGTTGCGACGGGAGGGGTTGGGGAATGTGCTGCAAGGTCTTATGGATTAGGGGTAACGGCCGATTTTCTTTTCAACAGCAAATCCATTATTATTTTTTTAGAATTTCAGCAACAGTCACCACTATTGAAATAGCCATTCCAAGAGCAGAGAGTTCCACTTCATTGTACTGCTGCATATACCTCTTGGCAAGGTTAACATAGAAGCAAAGGGATCTTTTGGTGTTGGAGACTTGAGTTCAGTTCTTCTTTTGGGAATTCGATCCAGCTGTCGTTTTTCTTTTTTTGTTTTGGGATTTTTGGTCTTAGCTCGGTCTCCCTTTGATTTAGGAATTGGGTATTATTTTATAGGGGGTAGGAATCAGGTTAGATCAAATGGGGAATGGGTATGGGCATAATGTTTTGGGCTATCCGCAATTGGGTCTTTTCAATTAAGACCAAACAAAATTAGCCCCAAAATTTCATACTCTTTCTTCTAAAACAAGACTAAAAAATACTACACCATTTATTAATTAATCCTACTTAAGTAATATAATTATTAAAATAAAACTATCCGTTAAAACAAACCTATTTTTGGTATTTTTTAAATATCATACTAAAAGATAAAAAATAGAAAAATCATCGTAAAATTAAGATAATATTCCTGAAACTATTTTTGTATTTTTGAATTTTATGTAAGGTAGACAAATTAAAAGTAACTAGATAAAAATATTAACTAGCTAAATAAGAGAAATTTTTTTTGTAATTTTCAAATTTTTTTTAGTAATTTTTATTTTTGTGGTAAAATAAAGTAAAAGAGAGCGATACTAAACTTAAACTAAATATTTACGCTAAAATGCGTAAAATCTTGGAGAGGGTCAAAAATTACATGTCTACAGCTGCCCCCTCTTTGACTGGAAACGCGAAGAGTTTTCAGACATAGAACGACGAGACAGGTTTTTTGACCCGACCCTTATTTAGGGAGAACAAAAACTAAGAGAAAGGAGAATGTGACCGAGCCCTGGTATCTAAGCTGCCTACATATCCTTGGCTATAAAGGAATCAGGCCACGTGTAGTTCAGAAGTGAATGAGGTGATGGAGTATACCGAGGTGGAGGGCCGATTGAGGTGCCGTCTTGGTTCCGTTCCGCGGTCCCGTTATTACATCAAAAATCAAAATTGAAAAGACTAACTAAGCTTATCAGCTACGAGTTACAAGATTCCTATCTATGAGTCTTCTGAAACTTGATCTTGAGTCTTGAATGGTTCTTCATGCGGACTTTAGATTTGAACCCTGATGCTTGCTAGCTGCAGGTGCTAGTTCATTCTTCTTCACCCTTTTGGATCAAGACCGAACATGTAGAGCTCATGACCTCAACCACGTCTTGAGTAGTTCACATCTTTTTTTCTGCTTCTGCATTTTGGATTCACTTTTTTCTTTTCTTTTTTTTTCTTTTTCTTCTTTTTTTTTGGATTGAGACTACTTCTGTTGGTCATCTCGGATTGTTGACTCGCACTCTTGCCGCGAGATTCTGCTACTTCTAACTTGAATTGAATTCTTAAATAACGTCCCTTGTTCTCCAGGTGGGCGCCTGCTACTACAACAAAACAGACAAAACAAAAAAAAACTTTTCTGCCCCAGTTTGGTACCGGGAACATCTGTGAGTGTTAATCGAATCCTATTGTCCAAAAGAGTTCTATGAATTTAAAAGCTAAATCCCATTATTCAGGAGGTTCCTGGAAACTAAAATTAAATCTCATCTTAAGAGTGAAAATTTGAAAGCTAAATTCTATTTCCTAAAAGTAACACTTATGCTAAGTCTCATTATCTATGAGGGTCCTGAAAACTTAAAACTACATCCCATTATCCAGGAGGGTCCTGAAAAACTTTAAAATTAAATTCCATTATCCAGGAGGGTCCTGATTTCAAGACAACTAAAGATTGATAACTTAATAATACTAAAATTGACCCATTCTCTTTCTTTTTTCAAAATTATCCTAGGAGAAAGATTCATCAGACTAAGATTTTGATCCTAGGAGAAGATTCATCAGACTAGGTTTTTTTCTTTTCGTTTTTTTTTGGTATCTTAGGAGAAAGATTCATCAGACTAAGATTTCGATCCTAGGAGAAAGATTCATCAGACTAGGTTTTCTAGCTTAGGAGAAAGATTCATCAGACTAAGATTTTGATCCTAGGAGAAGGTTCATCAGACTAGGTCCTTTTTTTTTCTTTTTGTATCTTAGGAGAAAGATTCATCAGACTAAGATTTCGATCCTAGGAGAAAAATTCATCAGACTAAGATTTCGATCCTAGGAGAAAATTCATCAGACTAGGTTTTTTATCTTAGGAGAAAAATTCATCAGACTAGGATTTCGATCCTAGGAGAAAATTCATCAGACTAGTTTGTTATCTTAGGAGAAAGATTCATCAGACTAAGACGTTTATCCTAGGAGAAAGATTCATCAGACTAGGTTTTCTTATCTCAGGAGAAAAATTCATCAAACTAAGATTTTATTGGGAGGAAATCCCATCAGACTAGGACTTTTATCCTAGGAGGAAAAGAAAATGTGAAGATCAATGGCAAGATTTTATGCACAATAGCAAGAAAAATAGAGGCAAAGATTTGAGAAACTTCCCTTTGTCGGCTCTTCTCTTCTTTCTTTTTTTTTTGTTTTTTTTTCTTTCTTTTTTTTTGAATCACTTTCCTTGCACTGCTTTGTTCCTGTTTCATACAAAGAGAAATTTGTCAGTTTTAAAAATGGTGGTCGGTTTGTGGCCTTGAGTCTTGGGCAGTTTGGCTTTTGCTTCAATCAGCTTGAGTCGGTTTCAAGAGACTTTTGCTCTGCATCAACCCTAATTGTTTCACACCCAGTACCATTTGTATTTGTGGCTCAATCAGCTTTATCCCAATTGGAGATCTTTTCTTAGGTGACCTTTTCTGATATCTTGAATGACTTCCTGCTTTTTGAGCAATTTGTCTGTCAGAGAGAATCACCAGTTATCTTTGCTTGCGCCAAGTAGGCTCACAAGAGTCTTTTGGGGGGAAGCCTTTGCATGAATCCTCAAGTCATGTTGACTATAACACTTGAGTATGCTGGCCACATTTACTTTGTGCAATTGAAAAGCTGGTAGCAGATTTTAAAAATCTTTTCTTGCTTGTTCTGACAAGGACTAACTCAGAGTGGACACTATGATGCAAAAAAACAGGTATTAACAAGAAATGCCCCTGTCGGAAGGACGGAAGGAAGAGTTTTTTTTCTTTTTCTTTTTCAATAACTAGCCTTAATGATCATGACATGCATTTTGGACTCAACGGCCTGATCTATCAAACGAATCCAATTTTCCCTTTTACCATTCTTATGACCTTTGAAGTCGGGCTTGTTCGTGCCAATCCTTTGCATCAGCTTCACGACTCACTTTCGACTAGTGGTGCCCTGATGGATTTTCACCAACGAGTCTCTCTCATTTATTTATCTCTACTTACTGTCGTCTTACAGTGCCCGTGAGGGTTTTTACTAGTAAGACTCTCTCATTTTCTTTTATTTTTCTTTTTCTTTTGCTTTCTTGTGTGAGCAACTTGACAGTGTTCTATGTCGCGTGACAACCGTTGCTCTTTGCATGCGTCCCTTGGCATTCTTGAAGATTGTGATCAGGAGGTCTTTATTTGGAAGGTTTTTGGACAGGGTTGGAAAGAAGGATCGGCATGAAGGCTCAAAGTAGACTCAAAATTAGGGGTTGTAGACTTACAACTCTTGGAATCGACTCTTTCAAAAGTGAAATAAAATCTCTGCCCCAGTTTCAGCTATTGGGGATTTTTTGGGATTTTTTTTTAATTCTTATTTGGGTGGACCGAACCGTGAGGCTGCCTACGTATCCTTTTTTTTAAAAGGAATCAAGTCTAACGTAGTTTAAACATCTGACCTAAACTATTTTTCATCTTTCTTTCTGTTTTTTTTTCTTTTCTTTTCTTTTCTTTTTTTTCTCTTTTCTTTTTCTTTCAAAACAAATTGCCACAGCTTCTATTTTCTGGGGACATGGACCATCGACAATTCTCTTTTTTTTTCACTTAAGACTTTCTAAAAGCTGCCCCAGTTTGTACACTTGGGGCATGGACTATTGTTATTTCATTTTTTTTTTCATTCATTTTTTTTGACTTTTGACTCTAAACTTGATTCCAAAAGAGGGTGGTCAAAGAAAATAACACAGGCTCAAAGGGGTGACAAAGGGTATAAAGTGTTTGGGTAGCAGAAAAAGGGCCTCCCAACCTCGAGAACGCCAAACATTGTATCTTTTCACGATCACATCATTGACGAACATGTCTGTCTTCTTGGTGTGTCGTGGTCACAAGACACTTTCCCTCCCTTAATTTCAAACTTTCCAACAAACATCAATTGATTAAACATCCTCAAGCCCGATCTTCACAATGATTTGAAGGTGAATTTTACTCGACCTTAATTCCAAAGTATTTCAACTCTCA
Source organism: Nicotiana attenuata (assembly GCF_001879085.1). Taxonomy (NCBI): domain Eukaryota; kingdom Viridiplantae; phylum Streptophyta; class Magnoliopsida; order Solanales; family Solanaceae; genus Nicotiana; species Nicotiana attenuata. The sequence continues at coordinate 314,517 of NW_017671171.1, forward strand.
ATTCATCCTCAAAAGTATTTTTTCTTTTTTTTCAGCTATCCAATTCCAGATTAAATTAGTTTCTAAGATCTGGCCAAAATTTCCGCATGCATGTCATGTCACTAAAACTAGCGGAAAAGAACTAAGCATGGAATGACACAAAAGGACAAATTGTATTTCATTGAGTAAAGGATGGAAAGGTTTAAAAACAAGACAAACAACCTAAGATACGAGTTACAAACCTAAAATAACGCGGGTAATGAAAACAGCAACAAAATAGACAGACATGACTCATACAAACAGAATAGAAGGATAGAAGGGTTTGACTCAATAAAACAAATAAAATTTGGATCACAACCCTGAAATAACCCAGATAACAGAAAAAACATCAAAACAAGCTACCAAGATCCCTTCCTAGTGAGGAGAGAATGACTTTTCAATTGCTAAGCTTGACACTTAGCCACAAATTTGCTCATCAGAATCACTATGGTCTTCTCCAATTTCAGTCGGCAAGTTCCCGAGAGGATTCTCATACTCCATGTTACCATGCATCATCCCCACAAAGTGTGCATCATCATGTGCAGGTAAAGGATTCTGTGTGATATTCTGGGTATCACTGTCTTGGATCACAATCAATTTTTCCTGGATCATCCTTTCTATTTCTCTTTTCGAATCCCGACAGCTTTCAATATTGTGCCTCTGGGCATTGGAATGGTATTCGCACCTTTTAGAAGGGTCAAAGCTTCTTGCACGTGGGTCCACATGATTTGGAGGAATGGGTGCAATCATGTCATAATGCTTTAACTTCTCAAATAAGCTTGCATAGGACTCTCCTATTGGTGTAAAATTATCTTTCAACCTTTGTTCCCTTTTATACCTCTGGCTTGGATGTGGGTTATAGGGCACCTAAAAATTTTGTGGAGGCTGGTGGATATTTTGTGATGCTCATGCTCGCCTTCTGGGGTGTTCTGGTGGCTGGACAACATACTGAGGTGGAGCGACAGAGTATTATGGGTTCTGAGGGGGATAGTAATGCTCAGGGGAGTTATCGAAAAACAGACGAGGCTGGTCATACCTTCGAGACATTCTCCTAAGACCTCTTCTCGACCCTGATGTCATCATGATTTCTTCATCTATCTCATTCGTGTCATCAGATTCAATTCGTAAAACTTGAGTTGCAACTTTGAGAGCTGCTTGACTTATAATTCTGCCTGTCTTAAGGCCATTCTATACCATTTCTCCCATTTTGATTGCTTCCGAGAAGGATTTGCCAACTGCGGACATCATGTTTTGAAAATAATCTGGCTCTTGAGCCTGAAGAAAGACAATGATTAGCTCGTGGTCATCCATGGGTGGCTTAACTCTAGCTGCTTACTCTCTCCATTTAATGACATATTCCCTAAAACTTTCACTTGGTTTCTTCTTCAGGTTTGAAAGGGAATGGCGGTCTGGGGCAATATCAATGTTGTATTGGAACTGTTTGACAAAGGCATGTGCCATGTCATCCCAGACGTACCAGTGAGATGTGTCTTGATCCATAAACCATTCGGATGCTACTCTTGTAAGGCTTTCCGCAAAATAAGCTATTAACAATTCTTCATTTCTTCCCGCACCTCTTAGTTGATTGCAATACCTTTTCAGGCGGGCTATGGGGTCTCCATGTCCATCGTACTTTTCAAATTTGGGAGTCTTGAAACCAGGCGGCAAGTAGACATCGGGGAACATACATAGATCCTTGAATGCGATACTCTTCTGACCTGCCAACCCTTGCATGTTTTTCAACCATTGTTCTAAGTTTTTCACTCTTTGGGTCATTTCTTCCTGTGCCATCTTTCGGGAAAGCTTCTCAATGTTTGCAGGAAGATCAAACAAGTACGAGTGGTACTCAGGAGAGTGGTACTGCTCTTGCTGGGTAGCAAATTGTGACTCATGACAATGCTTTCCTTGGCCATTGGCCCATGCTTGACACATTTTGGTCATTTGCTGTTTTAGTATTCTATTTTCCTCAAACACAGTAGACTCTTGTCGAACCCTCTGACCCTGAGTCTCTTGAGCACTTGTAACAGCTTCGATGTCAGTTATCATTTTTCCTTGGATCTTATGTTGTCCGCCTACCACAAACCGACCACCTCAAACTTTCTTCACAATTCAAAACAAAAGACACGTTAGAATGGACTCAGTCAGTCCTTATTATTATCATCATTTTTTTCTTTTTTCTTTTTTTTCATTTTTTAAATTTTTTTTGGTTGATTTAACCTGATGTGGGTTGCCTACATATCATGTGAGAACATGAATCAGATCTTGCGTAGTTCAGGAAGATTAGGAATAAAGGAAATAAACTAACTTTTTTTTTGGATTTTGGACTTTTTTCGAAAGAAAGACATAAAAATAAGAAACAAAATATTTTTGGATTTCGATTTGTTTTTTTAAAAAAATTTTGAAAATAAAGACTTCTAAAGAAGAAAGAAAATATCTTTTGAATTTCGACTTTTTTTTTGAGGAATTCCGAAAGAAAAACTTCTACAGAAGAAAGGAAATATTTTTGGATTTTTTGGAATTTTATTTTGAATTTATGAAAGAAATGCTTCTAAAGAAAAAGGAAATATTTTTGAATCTTGAATTTTCTTTTCAATTTTTGAAAGAAGAATGAAAATATTTCGGATTTTGAGAAGAAACTAAAAGAAAATATTTTTGGATTTTTTTTAAAAAAAAATTGGGATCTAAAAGAAAGACTTTCTAAAGAAGGAAGTAAAGGAAAATATTTTTGGATTTTTTTTTGGAAAATTGTGGGCCGGAACCGATGAGGTTTGACTACGTATCTCACATCCTGTGAGAATCAGACCCGCGTAATTCGCCAGTTTTGACATAATTGGAAAAAATATTATATTGACTCACTTTCATTTTTTGAAATACATTTTCCTTCTTTTTTTTCAAAAATTTTGGCAGAGTTTCTAGGCATTTTCAGACATTGGGATTTTCAGAACCGGGTGAATTCTCTATCCTACCCTACTCTTGGTTTTTCTGTTGTTTTTCTTTCCTTAGCCGGTCAACATACAAGCCGAAGCAAACAAATGTACAAATAGCACGTAAGATGCATCAGGATGGTCTTTCATTTCAGGTACACTTGTCCTAGACGGACCCAACCCTTGTGTTGAGTCCCCTAAGTCAAATGCACGTGATGCAAACAAACGTTCCTACTAGGGATCCGGCATGAGGCTATGTTATTCTAGGTTTGAAACCCCGGGGGTGTGTTCTAGACCTGGCTTAACCGAGCGGACAGCTCGAGCCGAGGTGGGGGCAACGTACCGGGAGCATGAAAGTTTACCCGGCCTTGTTGCTGACCCAAGCCTCGTTCTATTTGGTATGACTTCTAACAAAAAAGTGGGCCACGCGTACGTGTGCACCATATTTTTAGAAGACTCACAAGGGAGGCGTAAGAAGACAGTTTGCACCGAATCAAGGAAAGTTTGACTCTTATTTATGGTCTGCGAACACAGAAATCCGGGTAAGGAATTCTGTTAACCCGGGAGAAGGTGTTAGGCATTCCCGGGTTCCGTGGTTTTAGCACGATCGCTTTAATCATACCTGTTTAACTAAATTGTCTAATTACTTATTTTAGAACCTATGTACATTTTTACAATTTACCGCTTTTTAATTGAAACGAATCACGCGTACGTGTATTCATTTTGTTTGGCGCGTTAAGAATCATGTCACACGTACGTGTACACAATTAATCACGCTTTTATTATTAATATTGTTACGTCCAAAGTTGCGCGAACGCATACCTTGGTTTTAATTTTGGAAAATGTGGCTATGTCACGCGAACGTGTACATAATCACGATAATAAATTCAAAACGCGCCTAAAGCACTCTAACGGTGTTCATTATTCTTCCTAAATTTTGAGATTATTGTGATGTCAAATTTACGAACAAGGTATTATTGAGGAGCAAATAGGCTAGCTAACATGATCTATTACTTGGCCAGATTTCTTATGGTCCAAGGCCTACCTTATGACCCATTCTTATTCCTTGCCAAGAAAGAAACAACTCCAATTTCCATCTACCTAATTAAAAGCATTTATTCAAGAACCCAAGACTTACATGCATCACAATCGAAATAAAAACTAATTAAAACAATTTAAAGGAAAACTAAGACATACTACTGAAACAACGTAGAATCACAAATCAACCAACACGACACCAAGCTATCATAACACAATAAAATGAGAATGAAAATTGAGAAATGGACCTTCTATTGATGAACAAAGCTGAAAATTGCAAGTCAATCGGGCTAAACAAAGCAACAATCCTTTGACCGAAATACCAAAATTACAAACCGGACCTCAAATCGACACCGAAAAGCTCGAAACCCAAATCGACCTCTGTCAAACGATAAGCTAACAGCCCCAAATATCTGACAACACGCTGACGTAGTCTTTCGACTTCCTCAATTCAAAATTATCCTCAAAATCAGAGTCTAAAGGGTCATCAATTCATCCGCAAAAGTACTCTCGTCAAAATCAGTAGTGTTATAGTACTTATCCACCATATAGTCTAACGCTTGGTTTTGAGAGTGAGTCGTTATTAGTGTTTCAAAATTCAGAGAGCAAAATTCATAGAGCAACTTGACTTTCCATTTCGAATTAGCTCTAGTTCTCCTTTTTCTCGTTTTCAGTGTGGGTGTGTTGCGACGGGAGGGGTTGGGGAATGTGCTGCAAGGTCTTAGGGATTAGGGGTAACGGCCGATTTTCTTTTCAACAGCAAATCCATTATTATTTTTTTAGAATTTCAGCAACAGTCACCACTGTTGAAATAGCCATTCCAAGAGCAGACAGTTCCACTTCATTGTACTGCTGCATATACCTCTTGGCGAGGCTAACATAGAAGAAAAGGGATCTTTGGTGTTGGAGACTTGAATTCAGTTCTTCTTTTGGGAATTGGATCAAGCTGCCGTTTTTCTTTTGTTGTTTTGGGATTTTTGGTCTTAGCTCGGTCTCCCTTTGATTTAGGAATTAGTTATTATTTTATAGGGGTAGGAATCAGGTTAGGTCAAATGGGGAATGGGTATGAGCTCAATATTTTGGGTTATTCGAAATTGGATCTTTTCAATTAAGACCAAACAAAATTAGCCCCAAATTTCATACTTTTTCTTCTAAAACAAGACAAAAAAATACTACACCATTTATTAATTAATCATACTTAAGTAATATTATTATTAAAATAAAACTATCCGTTAAAACAAACCTATTTTTGGTATTTTTTAAATATCATACTAAAAGATAAAAAATAGAAAAATCATCATAAAATTAAGATAATATTCCTGAAACTATTTTTTGTATTTTTGAATTTTATGTAAGGTAGACAAATTAAAAGTAACTAGATAAAAATATTAACTAGCTAAATAAGAGGAATTTTTTTTTTTGTAATTTTCAAATTTTTTTTAGTAATTTTTATTTTTGTGGTAAAATAAAGTAAAAGAGAGCGATACTAAACTTAAACTAAATATTTACGCTAAAATGCGTAAAATCTTGGAGAGGGTCAAAAATTACATGTCTACAGCTGCCCCCTCTTTGACTGGAAACGCGAAGAGTTTTCAGACATAGAACGACGAGACAGGTTTTTTGACCCGACCCTTATTTAGGGAGAACAAAAACTAAGAGAAAGGAGAATGTGACCGAGCCCTGGTATCTAAGCTAGCCTACATTAGACCTTGGCTATAAGGAATCAGGCCACGTGTAGTTCAGAAGTGAATGAGGTGATGGAGTATACCGAGGTGGAGGCCGATTGAGGTGCCGTCTTGGTTCCGTTCCGACGGTCCCGTTATTACAATCAAAAATCAAAATTGAAAGACTAACTAAGCTTATCAGCTACGAGTTACAAGATTCCTATCTATGAGTCTTCTGAAACTTGATCTTGAGTCTTGAATGGTTCTTCATGCGGACTTTAGATTTGAACCCTGATGCTTGCTAGCTGCAGGTGCTAGTTCATTCTTCTTCACCCTTTTGGATCAAGACCGAACATGTAGAGCTCATGACCTCTAACCACGTCTTGAGTAGTTCACTATTCTTTTTTCTGCTTCTGCTATTTTGGTATTCTACTTTTTCTCTTTCTTTTTTTTTCTTTTTCTTCTTTTTTTTTTGGATTGAGACTACTTCTGTTGGTCATCTCGGATTGTTGACTCGCACTCTTGCCGCGAGATTCTGCTACTTCTAACTTGAATTGAATTCTTAAATAACGTCCCTTGTTCTCCAGGTGGGCGCCTGCTACTACAACAAAACAGACAAAACAAAAAAAAACTTTTCTGCCCCAGTTTGGTACCGGGAACATCTGTGAGTGTTAATCGAATCCTATTGTCCAAAAGAGTTCTATGAATTTAAAAGCTAAATCCCATTATTCAGGAGGTTCCTGGAAACTAAAATTAAATCTCATCTTAAGAGTGAAAATTTGAAAGCTAAATTCTATTTCCTAAAAGTAACACTTATGCTAAGTCTCATTATCTATGAGGGTCCTGAAAACTTAAAACTACATCCCATTATCCAGGAGGGTCCTGAAAAACTTTAAAATTAAATTCCATTATCCAGGAGGGTCCTGATTTCAAGACAACTAAAGATTGATAACTTAATAATACTAAAATTGACCCATTCTCTTTCTTTTTTCAAAATTATCCTAGGAGAAAGATTCATCAGACTAAGATTTTGATCCTAGGAGAAGATTCATCAGACTAGGTTNGATAAAGTGCATGTACATTTTGTCATCCTTCCTTTTTTTAGTGAAAAATAGAAATCAAATCAAGATATGTATCATGTACCATTTTTGTTATGACATTGTCAAATATGTATTTTTAGTCTTTGATTTAAAAAGAAAATCAATTATCTCTTTATATATGAAGTTTTACACAATAATTAGTAATTGTATAATTCATTTAGCTCAATGAACCGACAAGCATTGAGCGTGTTAGGACGATCATTCTTTTGAATCGCTTCACCGTAAAAGTTATATGTTGATACGTTGAGCATGCTTTATTTATCCCTTTTGACGATGTAAACTTGTAAAAATAGCACGGTATAGCCAGTTTTCGGACTGGTCATTTAAATATAGCCAGCGTTTACGAAGTCAATGAAAAATAGTCACTATTTTGCTGCAACAGAGACCGGTCCAGCATAATATACCGGAGTTCGGTGCACCTGTGTATGAACTCCAGCATATTATGCTGGACCAGTATACTTTGCTGACTCCAGTATAATATACTGGAGACTGAGCACCGGTGCTCCAAACTCCAGTATATTATACTGGACAATTATACTTGTTGGAACTCCAGTATATTATGCTGGAGTTCCAGCATACTTATCCTGGAACTCCAGTATAATATGCTGGAGTTCAAGCATACTTATGCTGGAACTCCAGTATAATATACTGGCATATTTTCCGGATTTTGAACAGTGTTTTCGCTCAGATTTATCTTTACATGAAAAGTGGCTAAATTTCGATTACTTTTGAAACTGGGCTATTTTTGAACGACCAGTTGTAAATCTGGCTATTTTTAAACTTCTCCTTTAAACTTTCCTTAAAGCTTTTAAATGATAATCACGATGAAATGATCAACTGATTTTGCTAAAGATTTTGTACTTTACCTCTTTAATTGATTTGGTATTTCTTCTAGAAAGTATTTGTATACGGTGAAAATCGGGGCTACCCGATTTCATCCTCCGATGGAAAAAGTGATACCACGTCGGAAGACTAGGACGTCGAGCTCGGGGTCGAAGTTCCTTTCCAAGGTCGAGGTCGATATCATTTACCGAGATCAGAAGAACGCATACCTCGAGATGATGCCGGTATGATTCAGTAACGGAAAGAGCGAGATACCCGCAACGGACCGGAGATTATGGCATGAATTTCAGAATGGATTGGTCTTAGGCGGTTAATCAATTGTCAAATATGATTTCCTACTATAATTAGAAGTGTACCTTATTTAGACTCCCCTATTATATAAAGGGGGATCCCATCCATTTGTAAGGACCATCATTGTTCACAGATAAGAAAATATATGCCTATTACTTTCTTGCTATTTCACTTACTGTTCATCAGAGTTGCTTTATAATTTGCTATTCTTATCACACCTCGAGACTATCATAGGTCGAGGTCGAGATTTGGCTTGCATACTGTTTGATTTACTTTATTCTCTAATTTATCTATGTAATTCCTTATTTATCAATTGTGGTAGAATATATGGGTACACCAACTTCTATAGAGAACCAGGTTCTCTATCAGGTTCGACAGTACACACACACACATCAGGAATTAAATGGCAAGAGGAATTTTACGTGAAAAATTCCCAACTCAACGGGATAAAAAACCATGACCTACCCTTGTAGGATTTCAACTTCACTACTGAGCAACTTTCAGATTACAACCTATGCAGCCTAGGAATTAAACTCTTAATCCCTCTCTAACTTGTAATACACCTATTACAAGTGTAACGACCCGACCGGTCGTTTTGAGCATTTGCACTTCGCTCGCCAATTCTCTGGCATGACTAGCGCCGTGTGATGTATTATGACTTATGTAAATCGTCGGTTTTGGTTTCCAGGTTAATCGGAACAGATAGGGAATAATGATTCTCAGCTTGAAGCTTTAAATTTGAAAGGTTTGACCAAGTTTTGACTTTTTAGTATTCGATCTCGAATTTGGATTTTTATGATTTGGTTAGCTCCGTTAGGTGATTTTGAACTTGGTAGCGCGTTCGGAATGTGATTTGGAGGTCCGTGATAGAATTAGGCTTGAATTGGTGAAATTGAAAATTTGGTGTTTCTCGGTCGGCAGTGAAAATCTTGATATCGGGGTTGGAATGAAATTCCGAAAATTGGAGCAGGTCTGTAGTGTCATTTGGGACGTGTGTGCAAAATTTCAGGTCATTCGGGGCTGATTTGATAGGTTTCGACGTTGTTTGCAGAATTTGAAAGTTCCTAAGTTCTTAGGCTTGAAACGAGGTTGATTTGACGTTTTGATGATGTTTGGAGTGTTCCGGAGATTGGGATAAGTTTGAATAGTAGTATATGACTTGTTGGTATTGTTAGTTGAGGTCCCGAGGGCCTCGGGATGAATTCGGATGGTTAACGGAAAGATTGAGACTTGGTTTGAGCAGCTAAAGTTGCTGCTTCTGTCATTTCCGCACCTGCGGATTGGGGACCGCAGGTGCGAGGACCGCAGAAGCGGTTATGTAGTGCAGGTGCGCAGCCATGGTCGCAGGTGCAGTTTGGTCCCCGCATCTGCGAAGACCGCAGGTGCGGTCAGGCAACCACAGAAGCGGAAATGCCCTTTTAATGAGTTCCCGCAGAAGCGGAGAATTTTGCGCAGATGCAGCCCCGCAGATGCGTAATGGGGACCGCAGATGCAGAAGTACTGGGCAGAATGTATATAAAGGCTCCTTCGCGAATTTTTGGTCATTCTTCATCATTTTTGGCCGGGATTTGAGCTTTGGGCAGTGATTTTCAAGAGGAAACAAGGATCTTCAGTGGGGTAAGCTACTTAAGTTTTATTACTTGTGTTTATGATGATTTTCCCATTGTTTAATCATGGAATTTAGTGGGAATTTTGGAGAGAAGTGAAGGGGTTAGGGCTTGAATTTTGGAGAGTTTTGATTGGGGATTTGAGGGACCATTTGAGGTCCGATTTTGATGATTTTGGTATGTATAGACTCGGGAGTGAAAGGAGTTCCTAGTTTTGTGATTTTTGTCGGGGGCCAGGTTTGGCCAATTTCGGGAATTTTGATTTAATTTGATAATCTTCATGTGGGCTTTGTTCCTTTAGCATGTATTGATGATATGATTCTGATTTTTGATAGATTCAGGGCGATTTGAGGCCGAGTCGAGCGGCAAGGGCATCACAGAGTAGATTTTCTTCCGGTTTGAGGTAACTAATGATTGTAAATCTAGACTTGAGGGTATGAAACCCCAGAATTTCATACTATTTTGATAAATGAGGTGGCGCACATGCTAGGTGACGGGTGTGTGGGCGTGCACCAGTAGGGATTGTGACTTGGTCCGTCCCGTGGCAACTGTAAAGTTGCATATTTTGATAAACTCTATATGATATCTATGTGTTTTAGAAATAATTCTGTTAACTTGGGTTGAATGCTATGTTTGGGGCCTTGTGTCGTACTGTTTGGACCCTCAGGGGTATTTTACTACTATCCTCACACTGATTTGATTCGAAAGCATATCCTCAGTTATGATTCTTACCTGTTTATTGTTTGATTCAGTTTCATTACTCTATTTTTAAATATATGAAAGTTGCTTGGGCTGAGTTCCCTGATTTTTCACTGTAATGCCCGAGTGGCCTATGAGGTTGATGACCGAGAAAGGCCGAGGGCCAGATGGTGAGGATTATATAAATGTGGATCGGGCTACACACCGCAGCTATATATATATGTATATAGATCGGGCTGCACGCCGCAGCGATATATGGATCGGACTGCACGCCGCAGCGATATTGGGTCGGGCTGCACGCCGCAGCGATATAGCGCTTGGGCTGTATGAGCCCCTCCGGAGTCTGCACACCCCCAGTGAGCGCAGTCGACTATATATTCATGGATTGGGTTGCACGCCGTAGCGGTTATTATACGGTACCTATTGAGCTTGAGTGCTGAGTGTGAGTGCTGATTGATGAGTGTTGAGCCACGAGTGATCGAGAGGCTTGCCCGAGGGGCTACATATGAGTGACCCTTCGCCCGATGGGCTATATATGAGTGATACTTGCCCGAGAGGCTATATATATGAGCGATACTTCGCCCGAGAGCCTATTTATATATATGAGTGATACTTCGCCCGAGGGGCTTGTTTACGAAATTACTGTTTTCACTCCTCTTCTTTTATATTGAGCCTCTATTGAAAATTGTTGAACAAAAATGCTTTTATATGTTTTTCATTGAAACTGGAGTTTTACGAGATATTTTGACTGGGATACTGATTTGGCCTTCGATATTTTTCACTGAGACTTTATGTTGTGAACTTTATGTGATTTTACTGCCCGTCACCGCACTCAGCCTTTATTTATGATTGTTACGTACTGAGTTGGCGTACTCACATTACTCCCTGCACATTGTGTGCAGATCCAGGAATACCCGGTAGCGGGCGTTGATTACTCAGTGGCAGGTCCATCGGAGTTAGTAAGGTAGCTGCCTGGCGATCGCAGCCCTGCTTTTCTCCCTCCTATCTTATAGTTGTTCAGTTGCTTTAGACTCCTTTGTCATTTTAGTAGACTGCATTAGACTTGTACTTTAGATGCTCATGACTAGTGACACCCCGATGTCGGGCTTGTGTTGTTTTTCCGCACTTGTTATTTAGACTCATGTTATGGAAATTCTATTAATTAATAGCTTAAAATGTCTTCTTTTTTTAAATATTGGTTTGATTAGGGATTTGCGTTGGCTGGCCTAGTTCCATGATAGGCACCATCACGACCGGGTCGGTTTAGGGTCGTGACAACAAGCCACTTTGTAATAACTATATTACAAAGAATTTAAAATTTTACTAACTCTAGCCAAGACTTAAACACGCAGGTTTAAGGTTTACAAAGATGTTCCTATAAAGTGCTTCTAAACAAGCTAGATAGGAATTACAATTAAAGAACTATTTTAAAGTTACAACTCAACTAAGGACATACAATAACTCTATGTGGGAACTGGTGCGTAGTTGTTTTGTTCTTTGTTCTTGAAGCACTTGAAACTTGCTTACTGGATGGTCATGTTGATAAGCTTGTCAAATGTTCAAGTGCTTTGTTTTACCTCCCTTGCATGCATATATACACGTGTGACATCACTTACAATGATGCAAGCAAGGTAGGTAAAAAGTCTTCCCCTGGAAGGTTGACTGCAGCATTGTGCTGCACAGTAGTGTGTGCAGGCAGCAACTTTCCAGCTGGAAACTTGACTTCGTGCAGTCTCCTCGAGAACTTGTAGGGACCTAGTCCCTCATCTGTTCCTTCCACTTCTGAAGGGTTGAATTATAATCCCCGCTGAATCCCATCCTGGGATCCTATGATCTTCAGGTCTTGTAAATGTGCAACAGATTCCTTATTGGTTCTGGATGGTAAGTTTGTTAGATCATCAAAACGTAAAGTAAAGTACTTGTAACCTATCAATTTCCCCCTTTTTGATGATGACAAACTTATAATTGAAAATCCTAGAAAGAGCCATAAAGAACCAAATTGTGAACGTTCCCCCGGAAGCTATATATTCCCCCTCAATCAGTGCAGTTATTTTTTCCCCTTTTGGCATCATAGAAAGATCAGAATCAGTTAAGCAAGAAGGAAGTCTAGTTATAAGTTAACTCATGCCACATATGTGCACACAGTCATGATTAAGAACAGAGCATAAAAGCATAGTACAAACAGCAGCAAGGGAAAAACTTGCATTAACAAAGTTTTGGATTTTACAACAGGAGCAGAATCAATGTTACTACCACATCCATACAGTAGAACAAACAAACAAAAGTACCACAAGATATCATCAAAAGAACTGACACGGAGAGAATAGACATTGAGGGAACAGAATCTAAGAGGCATTGGGAGGAGAAGGTTTGGAAGCAGAGGAAATTGTTTGGAGGACTAGATCCATACGAGCATTTGCTGACATTTGCTTATTGAGCAGTCTTTCTTTCAGGTCCTCCATTTGTTTCCTGAGATCAGTGTTCTCCTTAGTCAGGCAAGCAACCTCTTCGTTCTGAGAATGACTGGAACCAGGTGTCTTTTTCAACCGACTTATCTGAGTCTCAAGGATAGCATTCCTTGCTTTCAATTGCTTTATCTCGGTAGTAGCACTGTTTTGAGCATTGATCAACTGAGAAATAGTTGAAGTGCTTGCAACCCCTCCAAATTTTTTTATACACTCACAGTATTCAAGAGTGCTTTTTGAAAAAGTTTGCTTCTTGGCACCCAGTTTAACTGGTTCGAGAGGAACCTTGAAGTGTTCGAAGACCTTGGTAAGAAGGAACCCATATGGCAGCCCATGATTACCATCTTTAAAATCAGCCACTTTGTTTATGTGCTCTATCATGATCCCAGGCCAATTGATGGTAGTGAAGTCATCCAGTGCTTCCATGAGGAATAGGTCTGCACGAGTGGTGATGGATCGTTGCTCAGCTCGAGGCAACAACACTTTGTTTACCATTTCAAATAGCAATTGGTAAACACGAAAGAGGGCCTTCTTCTGAACCCGTTCCCCTGCTGAACCACTATGTCCTTCAAGATTGCATTTCTAAAGTTCTGAGTACAAACTCCTTGAACACTAGATAACCCTTTAGTGAGCACACCAAGAATAGATCCCAGCAAGGCAACGTCTAGTACCATATCAGCTTCATTCACCAAGGCGCAAATGTGACCGTCCTCAACCTTGTACAAGTCGGCATAAAAGCTTTGAACTTCCTCCTCATATACCCTAGCAACATCACTTGTGAAGAAATGTGTCCATTGTTGGAAATCACAGATTTCAACCAGCTGTCTCATAACAGCCTCCTCCAAGACATCAGAGGCGAATGTACGCCCCATAGTACATTTTGACTTCTCAATCTTTCTTTCCAAGCCCTCCCCGGATCATCAGCCTTGGCTTTCTTTAAGGAACCAGGTTCATCAGCAGTATCAACCTTTCTCTTAGCAGTCTTGCGGACACCTTCCTTCTTTTTATCAGACTTCATAGATTTTTCACCCGAGTCTTTCTCCATATTCTCAGTAGCAGCAGCATTAGCAAGCCTAGTCCAACGTTTTGAAGACACCGAATATCCTCTTTTTGGTTTGAGAAGACCACGATTTTGTGACAACTTCCTAGTCAACGTACTAGGTTTCTCCTCTTCTTCTTCATCCATACTCACAACAGGAACTAACTCCTCATTTACAACGTTGCCATCTTTCACTGATTGTCTCCTCCTTGATTTAGTCTGACTGTTCTTAAGAGCAGACTCAAGAGCCTGCTTCTTTTGAAACCCTGTTGTGGGTCGCTTAGAAGTGGGCTCCTCACCAATATCTACTCTTCGCCTAGGCAGACTTGCGATTGGTAAGTCATCAGAATCTTCTACACTATCCTCCTTTTGATTGTCAGATACAGGAACTATCTCAGGCATGATTACAGTCAGAGGCTCAACGTCGACATGAGGAGAGGGAGCAGGGTCAATAATGACCTGGAGTTCCTGAACTGAAGGCAGATCAGGTCCTTCAACAGGTTCCCCAGTAGTACCTTCCTGTGCCGAAGGATCAATAGGCACACGCTCACTATCCTCCTCAACAGGCTCAGATGTTTCCCCCTCAGTCTTAAGACCATCCTCACTTCCTCCGACAAAAACCCCTTTATTTACGATGGACAACATATTTTCGATTGCTTCTTTTTCTTGCAGATTCATGAGAGGCTTAGGAGAAATAGGAGAGGCACATGTGGACTGAGGTGTTGAGTCTATGACTTTATTTCCCTCAACTTGGTCTGATTTTGACTTTTCTTCTATAGGAGAACTTGAGACTTTTTGATTTTCTTCATTCTCAGCAATATTCGTGACATCCCTCTTTTTTGGCGAGGTAAGAGATGAGCTCTAGGCAACACCTCCTGCGAGAGTTGATGCTGGGTGACTCTTGAGAGAGCAGGAACTTGAATGAGTAGGAGAGGAGATGAAAGGTGAGGGTGATTCTGTTCTAGGGTTTTGGTTATCAGTAGTGTGAGAAGGAGAGACTGGTGCTGGAGTTTTGACAGGTGAGGACTCGATAGTACTAGAGATCGTTTGATCTTCTTCCATGGTGAGAGGAGGAGAAGATTTGGTGACCTGAAGAAAGAGTGAACAGGGAACAGGTTTGGAAGTGTTGATGTGTGAAGTGTGGTGACAGAGATAGATGTATTTATGATGACAGAGGGATTGGTTAGAAAAAGGGCGGCAGGTTTTAGGGAGTGGGTCAATCTTATAACTAGTGAGGCATTTGGGTTTAAAGGATGCAAAACTAAACGCTGACATGCTGATGATGTGGCACTTGTTTTGATTGTTCATAATTGTGCATGAGAGAACATAGAAACTACTAACCTGTGTCAGGAGAACCAGGTTCCCTGACTGATCTCTTGTCTATAAGCTTTGCCCTTTTTACCAGTGTGTACAACTTCAAATGCTTATTTGCTCTGTAATCATCAAGCGTGTCTACCTGTAACGGTATAGAGATGAGTTAGACTTTACCAAAAAACACCTTTTAGCTAAATTTACCTGAATCTTTCTTTCATAGCCAATCATTGAGGGACCGGGTTCTCAATTGGGTTTTATCAACCCCAATGCCAGACGATTTTGCTCGAAGTGTTCTCTGCTCAGGGCCTTGGTAAATATATCTACAATTTGGTCTTCAGTGCTACAAAATTTCATGTATATAAGTCCTTTCTCAACATTGTCTCTAAGGAAGTGGTGACGTACATCAATGTGCTTTGTCCTCTTATGTTGAACTGGATTTTTTGCCATGTTGAGTGCACTAGTATTATCACATAAGAGAGGCACACAGTCTGAGAATACTCCGAAATCTTCCAATTGTTGCTTGATCCACGAAAGTTGAGCACAGCAAGAGGCAACTGCTACATATTCAGCTTCTACAGTTGAAAGTGCCACGGAATTTTGCTTCCTTGTGCCCCATGAGATTAAGCAGGAACCCAGGAAGTGTGCCATCCCAGAAGTGCTTTTCCTGTCCACCAAATATCTATCACAATAAGCGTGAGCATACCCAATAAGATCAAAACTGTCTCCTGAAGGATAAAAGAGGACTAGGTCTTGTGTTCCTTTGAGATATCTCGGTATTCTCTTGGCAGCCTTCAGATGAGATTCCATTGGGTTGGATTGAAACCTTGCACAGAGACCCACGCTAAAAATAATATCTGGTCTGCTTGTAGTAAGATACAATAGTGACCCTATGATCCCTCTATACATGGTCTGGTTAACAGGGGAACCAGGTTCATCCATGTCTAGATGAGTAGATGTTGCAATGGGCATGTCGATAACTTTTGAGGCTTCCATATCAAACCTTTTCAGCAGCTCCTTGATGTACTTTTGTTGACTTATCAATGTTCCCTTCTTAGATTGATTCACTCTAAGTCCTAGGAAGAAATTCAGTTCTCCCATCATACTCATCTCAACTTCACTCCCTATGAGTTTAGCAAATTCTTCGCAAAGAAAGTCAGTTGTGGCTCCAAAGATGATATCATTGACATACACTTGAATAATGAGTAGGTTCCTCCCTCGTTTCTTTAGGAAAAGAGTGTTGTCAATCTTCCCACTTCCAAAGCCATTTTCCAGAAGGAATTTTGACAATCTTGCATACCAAGCCCTGGGAGCCTGTTTTAACCCGTACAATGCCTTATCCAGTCTAAACACATGATCAGGCTGTTCGTGACACTCAAAACCAGGAGGATGCTTGACATAGACTTCTTCTTTTAGATAGCCATTTAGAAATGCACTTTTGACATCCATTTGGAATAGAGTGAACTTCATATGAGATGCAAAGGCAATCAGAATTCTAATGGCTTCCATTCGAGCTACAGGAGCGACTGTTTCATCATAATCAATCCCTTCTTCCTGATTATAGCCTTGAACCACAAGTCTTGTCTTGTTTCTTGTTGTATTTCCAAACTCATCAAGCTTGTTTTTGAATACCCACCTGGTTCCTTTAATGGTTCTATCAGCAGGTCGAGGAACCAGGTGACATACCTTGTTCCTTTCAAATTGATGCAGCTCCTCTTGCATGGTTGTGATCCAATCTGCATCTTTTAGTGCTTACTTTATATTTTTGGGCTCTATTTGGGAAAGAAAAGCTGAGAAGGCAAATGAGTTCCTTGATTTTGATCTGGTTTGAACTCCTGAGTCAAGAGGAGTGATTACGTTGTCAAGAGGATGTGAACTTTTGAACCTCTAATTTGGTGCCTGAGTCTCATTATTAGAGGAACCAAGCACATCTAACTGGGATTCTTGAGTGTTTCTTACTTCACAGAGTGGGGTTCCTTGGACTGCATCAACAACTCTATCTTTAGCTTCAGTTGTTGTAATTGGGGGACCAGGTTCCTCTCCAATTGATGGAGATATATTTGCATCTTCTTTACTGGATTCCTTGACATGGCTCATTATGTCTGCCTTTCCATTTGCTATGTCGATTACTTCACCTGGCACAGATAAGGGCTCTCCATCTTGATCAACATATCTGTCCTTTTCACGGGAGAGGTGAGCTTCATCAAAGATCACATGAATGCCTTCTTCTACGCATTGAGTCCTTTTGTTGTAGACCTTGTAAGCTTTGCTTTGAGATGAGTATCCCAGAAAGATTCCTTCATCACTTATGGCATCGAACTTCCCAAGAGCTTCCTTTCCATTGTTATGAACAAAGCATTTACACCCAAAAGTTCTTAGATGTGTCAGCTTGGGCTTCCTTCCATTCAGCAGTTCATATGGAGTTTTGTTCAGAAGGGACCGGATCAAGCACATGTTTACCAAGTAGCACGCAGCATTGACAGCTTCTGCCCAGAAATATTTTGCGATCCCACTGTGAATTAGCATTGTTCTTGCCATGTCTTCAAGAGTTCTATTCTTCCTCTCCACAACACCATTTTGTTGAGGTGTTCTTAGAGCAGAAAAATTGTGAGTGATGCTATTTTCAGGGCAGAATTCATCGAACTTGGCATTATCAAACTCCGTCCCATGATCAGTCCTGATGCAGGCTACTTTATTACCCATCTTCACGTGGATCTTTTTGACAAAGGAAACAAAAACTTCAAAGGTTTCATCTTGGATCCTAAGGAACAAGGTCCAGGTGAATCTGGAATAGTCATAGACTATTACAAAGATGTACTTCTTTCCTCCTCTGCTTGGTACGCTCATAGGTCCACATAGATCCATGTGAAGGAGATCGAGTGGCCTTGCGGTGCTGACTTTCTTTTTGGGCTTGAACGAAGATCTGACTTGCTTCCCTTTTACACATCCATCACACACTTTATGATCCTTGAAGCTTGATTTGGGAACACCACGAACCAGGTCCTTCCTTACTAATTTGTTCAATAGTGTGAAGCTTGCGTGACCTAGCCTCCTGTGCCATAGCTCAGTATCATCACCTCACCCGTAACTAGGTTTGTCATTGTACAGATTTTTGACACAAACTCGACCTTATTTCCCTTGTCACAGATATGGGAAACGCTTAGTAGGCTGTACTTCAAACCGTTCACGTAGTACACATTTTCGATTGAGTGAGAGAGAGACTTCCCAATCCTTCTAACTCCTAGAATGTATCCCTTCTAGCCATTCCCAAAGGATACACTCCCTCCTTGCCGGGCCTTTAGTGAAAGGAAATCATTTGTACTTCCAGTCATAAGATTTGAGCAACCACTATTCATGTACCATTTTAGGTTGCTTCCTTTCACTGTTCCCTGCACAAGAAGATTAGGAATTAGCTTTAGGAACCCAAGCCAATTTGGGTCCCTTGTAATGAGGAAAGGGGTTAATTAGGGATCTTTTGGTCCATGCAGGCATTATGTGTTTTATAAATGAGGGACCGGGTTCTATACTAGTAGTTACTTTTTCAGCAAAGGCTTTGTTTTTCTGCCGTGACTGACATCTGGCCTTATAGTTTCCTCTAAGGTGCACATTGTTACCGCAGTAGGTGCAAAGCCAATTGTCAGGTACAGTAACTTACTTGCTATGAGGGTTGTAAGGGATCTTTTCCCTTTGAAACCCAATCCCCTGCCTATTCCCCCATTGTTGGAGTACATGGCAGTGATAGCATCAGAAGACTAGGTCCACTTGAGTGATTTTGTAAGATCACTCTTCACTCAACCTAGGTCATCTTGAAGTTGTTTGTTTTTCCCAAGCTTGGCACACAGACTAAACTGCACTGACTTTAGCTCATTTTCAAGCTTAATGTGTGCCTTGTTTGCAACTTCCTTTCCTTTTTGATAGTTTTCAGCCCTAGTTTCAATTGTAGGTTTCCCAATGGTTTCCTTCAAGTCCATTACTACCGCTAGAAGGTCATATCTTTCTTGTTCTACATTTTCAATACTTTTCTTTAAGACATTTCTTTCTTTCTTCAGGTTCTCAATTGACTCTCTTAGATTGACTGCAACTATTACTAGGTCATCTCTAGCTTGTTCTGCTTCTCCTAGTTCACCTGTTAAGACATCTCTATCGTTTACAAGACTATGATAAGATTCGATTAGCACATTTGCCAAAGACATGAGTTTCTTAGGAGAATAAGATTTCAGATTTCTTTGAACATCCAGAAAGTTTACCTCATCATCATCGCCATCTTCATTATCAGACTGGGCCATCAAAGCAAAAATTGAATCATACTCGGTTGATTCACTTTCTACTGCCATCATAGAGTTGTTACCTGGTTCATCATCTTCTCCAGATTCGCTTGATGAATCTCCCCATGCAGCAAGAGCTTGTCTCATAACATTATCAGCGGCGTTTTTTCTATTGAAGCGTCTGTCAGGAACCAGGTTCCTTTTGGGTGCTTTGCCTGAGTTGTTTTTGTACTAATCCTGCTTTAGGAGAGGGCAATCCTTGATGAAATGTCCTTGCTTGCCACATTTATGACAGAGATCATAATTCTTTGGCTTGCTAGAACTTCCCCTTTTTGGAATGCCTCAATTCCTGCGCACTATCTTCTGGAATCTTCTTATTAGTTATGCCATATCACCATCTTCACCACTTGATTCGTTGTTTTCTATTTTGAGGACCAGGTTTTTCTCCTTCTTGGGCTCTCTTCTTTCACTGTCTTTCTTCTTTTTCATCTCATATGTTTTTAGATTGCCAACAATGTCATCAATAGTTAGCTCTTGCAAGTCCTTTGCCTCTATAATGGCGTTCACTTTGCTTTCCCAAGAATTGGGTAGCACGCTTAGGATCTTTCTAACTAGCCTGTTTCTTGGAATGGTTTCACCAAGGGAGTGAAGCTCATTAATGATGGAGGTGAACCGTGTATGCATTTCTTGGACAGATTCATTGCTCTTGCATCTTGAAGAGCTCGTATTCAATTGTGAGCATATCGATTTTGGATTGTTTGACCTGTGTTGTTCCTTCATGAGCTGTCTGCAGGGCTTCCCAGATTTCTTTGGCTGACTGACATGCTGATATCCTGTTGTATTCATCCGGTCTAATACCACATACCAGAATTTTCTTAGCATGAAAGTTCTTCTCTATGACCTTTCTATCTGCATCATTGAATTCTTTCCTTGTCTTAGGAATGGCTATTGGTGGGTCGCCAAGGTTTTTGGTAGGAACAAATGGTCTACCACATATGACATCCCATAGCTCAGAATCTTCAACCATGATGAACTCATGCATTCTAGTTTTTCACCATCCATAATACTGTCCATTGAAACTAGGTGGTCTGTAAGTAAACTGGCCTTCTTCAAAGTTTGGAGGAGCAGCCATGAGGATCCTTTCTAGGTGTTAACCTGGTAGAAAGAACTTGCTCTGATACCAATTGATAGGATATATGGGTCTCCCAACTTCTATAGAGAACCAGGTTCTCTATCAGGTTCGACAGTACACACACACAAAACAGCAACAATTAAATGGCAAGAGGAATTTTATGTGGAAAATTCCCAGCTCAACGGGATTAAAAATCACGACCTATCCTTGTAGGATTTCAACTTCACTACTGAACAACTTTCATATTACAACCTGTGCAGCCTAGGAATTAAACTCTTAATCCCTCACTAACTTGTCATACACCTATTACAAGCCACTTTGCAATAACGCTATTACAAAGACTTTAAAACTTGACTAACTCTAGCCAAGACTTAAACACGCAAGTTTAAGGTTTACAAAGATGTTCCTATAAAGTGCTTCTAAACAAGCTAGATAGGAATTACAATTCAAGAACTATTTCAAAGTTACAACTCAATTAAGGACATACAGTAACTCTATGTGGGAACTGGTCCGTAGTTGTTTTGTTCTTTATTCTTGAAGCACTTGAAACTTGCTTACTGGATGGTCACGTTGATAAGCTTGTCAAATGTTCAAGTGCTTTGTTTTACCTCCCTTGCATGCATATATACATGTGTGACATCACTTACAATGATGCAAGCAAGGTAGGTAAAAAGTCTTCCCTGGAAGGTTGACTGTAGCACTGTTCTGCACAGTAGCGTGTGCAGGCAGCAACTTTCCAGATGGAAAGTTGACTTCGTGCAGTTGTTGACAACCAATTTTGGCCCTCCTTTATCATAAGAAATTTCTCTATATTTCCTACTTCTTAATAATTTACTAAATATATTTTACATATTTTTATCCAAAACATTTGTTATATTTTCTAGCCTCAAGATTTTTAAAATAAAATATAACTATTAGCATTAATATAATTTAGTATATTTATTTATTGTAATTATATCGTTATTGTTATTTTAGTTACTTAGTCACTATCATATTATTATTTAATGATAATGCATCGTAATAATTAATACAAATATTATTTGCCCAACTATATTTTATTTTTCTACTTCTTATTCTATATATAAATGCATACACACTAGATATTAATTTTTACAATAATATAATATAATATATTTTATTATAAATTATTAGAATTATGGAAGCATAGTAAAATTTAAAGGGAAAAAGACTTTTAATGTAAATTAGATCATCGTTATAAAGGTTTAATGTTATTTAAAATTGGGGCCAATTTTATAACACATTTTCAGATTATATTAATCATAAATCAAACCAAAATAGCCCATAAATAGACATACAGCCCATCTACGCTAACTCTTCAATCTACATGGACTTCCAATAAACACATATCAAGCCTTCCACATCAGCGCCACATAGGTGACGTACAATCCATGAAACACACTCCTAGCACATGACTCTCCTCATCCCTTCACACTTTGAACCCACACTTGCACATGGACTTCATCAGATCTGTTCCATTTTAAATTTAATGCGTCAAAGGATCATTTCTTTCTATCTTCTAGAGATTCCAAATAAATTCTATTCTTTAATTTATTTTATATTATACCTTATTTACTTATATCAAGATTAGTCTCAACCATTAGAATGCATCTAATCCAACGGTTGGATTTATTTCATAAAATTAAATCAAATTTGCTAGGGTTTCCATCTCTTTTCTTCCTTCCAAACAAAAGTAGCGTCTCTTTTTCTTGCCATGGCAGAAGAAGTTTTGCTCCTCTTTTTCTTAGCAAAAATTATCTCATAATTTGTAATCAGAAATTTGGTATTGGCCATTCCAGAAACTTTCTGCAAAAACTCAAAGCAATTTGATGGAAGAATTCAAAATTCATTTACCATTTAAATTAAGTTGACAAAGGTAAAAAGGTTCTCTTTTTTGTTTTCACAATTAATTATTGGCAACCGAATCCCTGCTTCATCATGATAATATCGTCCTTTTTCTTTCTTCTACACGCCAATTTCAAACGGTTTTGATCCGTTTGAAACCCCAACCCTTCAAGAATCCCGCCCAAATTAACCTAGAAAAGCCCTAAGTAATTCTCTATAAGATACAGAGTTGGTAATAATTGGAGGACAGCACTTGGTGAGCTATCTTCAAACAATTTTATTCTTCAAAATATTTCTAAATTCTTAGTTGTCGCCTCTGATTACTTGTATATACACAGGGATCTTGCAAATTTTCTTGACATTATATATAAATTAAAGTTCGGCGTTGTAAGTCGAATTCAAGTCAGGAAGCCAGAATATATAATCTATTCGAGGCAAAGTTCGCTGGCAAACCACAAAAAGTCGAGTCACATTCTCTTTTACAATTACAATTTATATTACCTGCTAGTTAATCTATTAAGTTCTAAAACTTAGCTTATTAAGAAGTTCTTGTTGAAAGTTCTTTTTTTTGTTCTTCTTCTCGTGTGTAGGTATCATAGTAAAGGGCTAACTGTTTTTCAAACCTAATTAGTATTAGAAGGTGTCATGTTAAGCATCTTTATTTCCATGAATTATGCTAATAATGTGACTTGTTAAATCGATTGAGTTATTTAAGAAGTTTTGTTAATATCTTACTCACTAACCATATATATTTGTAAAGTGGAAAGTATTTGCTTAAATGGAAATTATAGCTTTTTTTTTACCTTATTCAAATTATAGAAATCATATCTATAGGATTAACATATTATAGGTATGAGATTCTTCATTCACCTGCGGAAATCCTACCTTCATGTTCAACAATAAACATAGGAACTGATGTTGGTAACTAAAAGAAGATTTATAAATGTCTGATTTAGCTAAATGTTGAAAAGTCATGTTCTGTTGGATTGGATACATCCGTCTTTGTTGCTTTCTAAAATGATAAGAGAAATAGTGCCCTAGGATTATGGGATCAGATTTCTAAATGAGAAAAAAATGTATATGCATGACAATATGTTAATTTAATATCTTCTTTGTGCTAGAAAAGAATATATTAGGCTTCCCATCTCATAAAGAATATATTAGGTTCTTTCATTGATTAAGAGAATCCCTTTTTTTTGACTTAATAGCTTTCTTTTCATAACTTAGTAGCCATGATCTTTAAAATGTACTAGTGTGCTCTAAGGACCTAAAATGACAAAGAATTGACTATAATGCCTAAGACTTTGTTGTTTTGCCCCTTAATTTAAAATCAATTTAGATCCTTAAAATGAGAAGTATGTTCTGTTGAATTGATAATATACTTTCCCTTGTCGCTTTTCATGAAGTACAAAACAGGACTTTAGAATTTGTTTGAGACATAGAGCCAATAGACTTAGCTAATTTAAAGTAGCACCCCCTTAATGTTTTCTCAATTAGTCAATGCAGCTGAGTTTTGAATAAATAGTAACTTCTCTAAATTCTTTAAAGTTATAGTAAGGAATAAAATCTGTGATCTCCTTAAAGTCATGCGAAGAGCACTTTATATTAGAAGGGAATACTTTTTGTTATATAGTGAATTGGATGTTCATGAATTTATTTGGATTCTCTGTTCAGTAT
The DNA here is from genome assembly GCF_001879085.1 of Nicotiana attenuata. Lineage (NCBI taxonomy): Eukaryota > Viridiplantae > Streptophyta > Magnoliopsida > Solanales > Solanaceae > Nicotiana > Nicotiana attenuata. The sequence goes on from NW_017671171.1 coordinate 338,453, forward strand.
ATGTCATTGGTCTAAACTTAATATGAAGAAATCTGCTAGCAGTCCTTTTGGGACATATTTGTATATTTTGCAATATATGAGCTTTGTGAAAAATAAGAAACTGTGTCCTTTTATGAGTCTGGGATTTACTTTAATGTTGGTTTATATCATTTGCCTTTTTATTTTCTTGTTTATTTAAGAGTTTTTCATTACTAATTCGGTTTTTGTTTTCTTTGCTTTGCATATACACTTGAAGTAATATGAGTCTTAATGCAAGACTCGCTACAACGCCCGAGCATGGAATCATCATATCCCTTATTCTTAGAAGGCATCGGATAGCAAGAAAACAAGTGAGACACTTGGGGGATGCCTATGGCACCCTTATTCATTTTTGTTATTTATTATCTTTGTCCTTCATGTTATCTGATTTTTGCATGTTAATTTGCTTATTTAGTTGAGTTACTACCCATTTTGGAATTGCATATTCAAACTTATGATTAGTTAAACAGAACTTTTATCTCATCTAAAGATCTAAAACTAGTAAATCAAAAGAAACTGGTTCCTATATTAACGCCTAGCCTATATATTTTAATGTATTTTCTTTAAAGGTATTAACTATAATCTAGTGTGAACTTATCTTTGTTTCAAATAGCATTGAGAACATTTGGCCCTAAAGCAAATTAGCTTTTAGACTTTAACATTGTGGAAAAAGTTGTCAAAATCTTTCTTTAGTCTCAGATGGTCTTTGAGTAGGAATTGGTTTATAAGAGTTTACCACATTAACTTAACTTTTCTTTTCTCACGTTTTTTTTTAAAAAATTTCGACAGAGTGAGTGTTGTTTTGAATTCACAATTTGGAATGCGGTTTTCAACATAGTTAAATACTTTGACTTATAAAAAAAAAGGAAATCCTCAAACGTTCAACTAATGTGCTTTTAATATTTATTATCCTAACTAGTGAATCAACATAAGTTTGACCGGTTAACCGTAGTTAACGGATCATATAGGGTGCTTTAATAACTTTCCCTATAGGATAAATTAGAACCCTTACCCATAATCTTAAGGTTAAATAGACTATATAAACAGAGTTAACTTTAGCGTTATTTAGATAAAAGATGGTGTCCTAATTCACCATAAAATAATTAGGTGGCAACTCTCTTAAAATTAATTAAACCTCAGAATCGCTAATATGTTATACTCTAATTTGACCCGATTTAAATGGGGTATAATAGCTTGGCGACTCTGCTGGGGACTCTAGGTTTTAAACCATAACAAACTTAGGTTAATAAAAATGGCTTTTGTGAATATTTTTTCTTTGTTACCTTATTTGAAAATGTGCTACTTCTTGTAAAATGTAATTGCTATCTTTTATAAACTGTTATTCCATTTTCACTTCCTCCACTTTTGGAAAATCACACTGAGCACACACCTAGCGGTTACGCGATTTGCGGCCGTGCACTTTTTCAAAAACACCTTTTAGGGGAAAGTTTGTGGATAAGTCGATCAGCGGTGCAATCGACAGTCACAGTTTTCCACCCTCAAGTTGTCCACTTGGGAAAAGACCAGTCTAGAAAAACCACTCTTAGCCGACCTAGGATAGAGCTAAACCAAATTCCTTCTTAGGGGCATGCATCACGCAACCTTAGGAGGCTTAATACCCTAGGTGTATTAAGTCCATTAGTTAGCCTTATCCAAATGTCCAAGCGGGTTTATAACCCCGAGCGACACTTATTCATCCTTTGTGTGCATTATTTGAAAGATAAACACACCGATTATGTGGACCACTTACTCCTAAATGGGAAAACGGGTAGGATTAATCTTTTCTGTGATGCAGGAAATTATGAATCAAGTTGTCTACCCAAAGATCGGCATGGTGTTGGACATCCCTCCCAAACTAAAGGCACGGTGGAGAAACTTAGGAGAAAGCGCACAATTTGAAGTGAGAAAGAAGTTGGGTCATCTACCATTACTTATGGAAGTCACAGCATGTAGGGAAATTATTGAGGCAGCAGTCACCTTTTGGGATGAAGAAAGGGCCGTATTCAGATTTGGAGAAAATGAGATGACTCCATTGTTAGAAGAGATTGGAGGCTTCATAGAGAATGCGAGTTTGTTATGGAAAGGCAGACATTCTTAGCAGAACGCTGGCATGATTATTCCAAAAAATCCCTTGACAAAAGAGTTCCTGGAAAAGTTTGGTTTTGAGAAAGAAATTGGGCTAGAGCATTTGAAAGAATCCAAAATACCCCTTGACTATATGTTTGACATTTTTGGATGTTCAGGTGCTTTTCTACGACATCGAGAAGTGTTCTCCTCACATGCTTCTTGGAGTGAAAAAAAGGGTATTCGCTTTTTCAGTTTGTTTCCTCGGGCTCCTAGTATTTCCCCAAGGAGCAAAGCAGGATATTCACACCCGACTTGTCATGGTTACTGATGCATTATTTAATGGCATTGATGGAAAGCCATACACCATAGTTCCGATGGTTGTCGCAGATATATACCGAGCTTTAGGCCTTTGCAAGAAAGGATTTAAACATTTTGAGAGATGTAATTTGTTGCTGCAGTTGTGGTTTATGGAACATCTCCAAAAGATCAGTGGGAGCCAAGAGCTTTACAAGCAAAACGGTGCTAATCACATCACGTCATACACAATCCCAGTGGTTGCATTCAAGCGTCCAAATAGTGTTAAAGGATGGGGCAAGTTACTTAGCAAGCTAAATGATACCACAATTCAATGGATGTTTTCTTGGTATCCATCTGAGAATTTTGTAATCCGTGGAAAAATGCTACCTTACTTGGTTCTCATCGGGCTTCGAGGACTTCAACCATATGCTCCATTACGAGTTATGAGACAAGCCGGAAGAAGCAAGTCATACCGCAAGTTGATAACATGGATCATTATCGAATTGACTATGATAATGATAAAATTCCTTTTGCACAGGAAATTCTCAGGATGTGGAGAAACAAGAGAGCTATGGTCAGGGATACAATTGCACCAGATAGGTACCAAGCTGGATGTGACACTTTTTATTTAGAATGGTTACGTGCCCACCTTGAAGGTTCTGTCACAAGATGGATTAATCTGGGTGGCCGAATCAAAGATAAGGCAGCCGAAGCTGAAATCAAGTATCGCCGGCTGAAAAGAAGGGTGTCCGAGTCTGAAGCAAAGCACAAGGAGCAGCATGAGAAGGAAAACAAAGAGATTGAAGTGTTGAGACAACGAGAGGAGATGCAAAAGCAACAAATAGAAATGTGGAAACAACAAGCTGTAGAAATGGAGCAAGGACTCAAAGATTTGGATAGAGACCTCGAGAAGCAATTCATAGAATGCTATTGCCAAGGACTGGACGAAGGAGGAAAGCTAGCCATGGTTTACCTTGTGAAGAATCGCCAGAAAATTGATGAGGCAATCAGAGCATCGAAGAGGCTAAGGGGCAATGAAGAACCATCCTCAGTCAACTAGATTAGAACTATGTTGTAGTCTTTATTTTAATTTAGGCTATGCCATTGTAATCGTTTTGGACTAAGGCAATGTTGGTATTTCTCTTTTAATTTATGTACTAAGCTGGAATCATCAATGAAAGTGATTTTTGGGGTGTCTAATTAAGGAGCAATGGAATGATATATAATGGTGTGTTTCATCTCTCAAATTTTCGCTAGGCCTACCTCTGGCACAAAGAGGTCCCATGCATACTAGGACACGCTTATCATTGCTTGACTTATTTGTATTATTACGTGATTTGTTTGTTATGTGATATACTTGCTTTTAAATTTAATCACCACTTACTAACATTGTCTTTATTTTCTTTTTAAAGGTTTTCTATTTTTATTACTCCCCAAGGTTGATTTGTGTTGACTGCGAACTGGCTGAACACCCATACTTCATGAGATCTAAGGCACGAGCAGCTACCAACATGACTGGTTCAAACACATCTAATATGACAGGCTTGGGACTTGTCACAGTTCAACGAGACGAACCCGAGGCTTCGAAAGGAAGGGAGGTTACCCTATGTGATAAGCACATCGCCCAATTGTCGCAACAAGTGGCTAACCTGCAAGGTGAAATTGAACGGCTTCGGAACCTTACCAATCTTTCTATCAGCCTCAACACACCACTTCCCGAAGAAAGGACAAATGCACTTATCCCACCACATTTCCCATCTTTTGACCCACCTATCCAGGAACACCTTCCATCAAACCTTCCACTTCACAACAACAAGCCAACATCCACTAACGCACATGCTAACCCGCAACAAGCCAACCCATCGACTTTTACCACATCATATGTTTCCCAACCACCACCAGCCCAAAGCACCCCGCTAACCCAAAATCACCATGTAACCCAACACATACCGATGGCACACGTCGCTATTCCTAACATACAGCATGTGCCTCCGGTATATGTAGCGGAAGCACAACCTTTTACTACCCCTATGCCTCACCAACTTCACTCTGAAGTGTATCAGTATCAGGAAGCAGGAAAAGAAGTAAGGGCCAAAGCCGACGAGTATATGGCGAAGGAGATCCGTGAGTTAAAGGAAGCATTGAAAAGTCTAAAAACCGTTAGGAGTATGGAAGGTTTGGAGTATGAGGATCTATGTGTTCATCCCGATGTCAATTTACCCGCAAGATATAAAGTACCAAAATTTGACATGTTTGGTGGAAAAGGAAACCCACGAGCTCATTTGAGGTCGTATTGTGATAAGTTAGTTGGAGTGGGAAAGGATGAAGCTATCAGGATGAAGCTTTTTATAAGGAGTCTTACAGGGGAAGCCCTTGATTGGTACACAAGTCAAGACCTACAAAAATGGCGCAGCTGGAGTGTCATGGCACAAAAATTCATGGACAGATTCAGATTTAACACCGAGACCAACCCAGATAGGTTCTATTTGATGACGTTGGAGAAGAAAACAACAGAATCCTTTAGAGAGTATGCCATGAGATGGAGGGCAGAAGCAGCAAGAGTCCAACCCCCGATGGGAGAAGATGAGATGACCACTACTTTTATTCGATCTCAAACGGATGCAACGTACTATGAGAGATTGATAAGCATGCTGGGGCAGAAATTCTCGGAAGTTGTTAGGATGGGAGACGTTATAGAGGAAGGTCTCAAATCAGGAAAGATTACAAACTTGGCAGCACTACGAGCAACGAGTAAGGCAATCCAGTCAGGAACTATTGGAGGAGCAAGTAAGAAGAAGGAGAAAGAAGTATC
>NW_017671172.1:0-53030 GCF_001879085.1 Nicotiana attenuata
AGGCGCTCCGACCGCGACCCCAGGTCAGGCGGGACTACCCGCTGAGTTTAAGCATATCAATAAGCGGAGGAAAAGAAACTTACAAGGATTCCCCTAGTAACGGCGAGCGAACCGGGAACAGCCCAGCCTTATTTTAAATTTTTGACTAAAATCCGGTAGGGTTTTGTTTGAACTATCATCTTTTTCAGCTTTTTTTGGGTTTTAAGAGAATTAAATAATTAATTTTCATAACTAATCATGATATATTTAATAACTATTCATATAAAAATACTTAGGTTGACAAATTTTCTATATTATTGTTTTATATGTTATTTTCTTACACTATTTGACTAAAATTCGGGAGGGTTTTGTTTGAACTATCATTTTTCTTTCAGATATTTTTGGGGTTAACCGAGAATTAAATATTTAATTTTCATAACTAATATGATAGTTTAGTAATTATTCATATAACAAATACTTAGGTTGATGAATTTTCTATATTAATATTTCATATGTTGTTTCCTACATTTTTTACTAAAATTCTGCAGGGTTTTGTTTGAACTATCATCTTTTTTCAGATTTTATTGGGTTATAACAAAATTAAATATTAAATTTTCATAAGTAATCAATATATATTCAATAATTATTCATATAAAAAAATACTACAAACTTAATATTAAATAATATTGAGTCTATTTCATTCATAACGATTTGTTTATTAGCTGTCATATTTTGCCCAAAATTTCCGGCAACGTCTCTTTTGTAATGTCAACTGATTATTCTATAATTCATATCTAATATTTGATAATTATCTACTAATACATTAAATCCATAATTGAGTACTCTAACCGAGTTTATTGTAAGGAGAGCACATAGTTTTGTGACGACCCAAAGGATCATCACCTGTTTTCTCACTCATTCTGTGTCTTCTAGGCCTTGTAAACCTCATTTAGGCTTACCTCGATTTGCGTGCGCAGTCCGGCGCGTAGCCGGAAAGCTTAAATATGAATTCTATGTAAAAATTGATGAATTTTGATATTAATATGAATAAAGTTGACTTTGGTCAACATTTTGGGTAAACAGACCCGGACCCGTAATTGGACGGTCCCGGAGGGTCCGTAGGAAAATATGGGACTCGGTCGTATGCCCGGAATCGAAATCCGAGGTCCCGAGCCTGAGAAATGAATTTTTAAAGGAAATTATTTTTCTGGAATTTATATGGAAATTTGAAATGAAAATGGTTTAGAAAGTGTTGGTATCGGGCCCGTATTTTAGTTCCGGCGCCCGGTACAGGTCTTATATATGGTTTAAGCGCTTCTTGTGAAATTTGGTTGGAATCGGACGTCATTTGACGTGTTTCGGACCTAAATATCTAAAAATGAAAGTTTATGAAGTTTGATGAAAAAGTGATGATTTTGAGGTTTGGTTCCTCGTTTTTATGTTATTTTGGCGATTTGATCGCACGGTTAAGTTCGTAGGATGTTGTTGAGTTAGTGTGCGTGTTTGTTAGGAGCCCCGAGGGCTCGGGAGTGTTTCGGAGTAGTTTCGGACTTAGAAATGTAGCAGATTTTCTTCAGCTGTTGCAGACCCCATTTGTTTTTCGCGTTCACGTTCCGCCTTACGCGTTCGCGATGCTCCAGCTTTCCCTTCATCGCATTCGCGTTCCCCTTACGTGATCGCGTAAGCCAACTCAGGATCCCCAGTAATTCCTTCATCGCGTTCGCGAACTAGTCCTCGCGTTCGCGTAGTATCAGCCTCTTCTTCATCGCGTTCACGTGTCCCCTCACGCGTTCGCGTAAGCCAGGCCCAGGACCCCAGCCTTTTTCCTTCTACGCGTTCGCGACTCACCTTCCGCGTTCGCGATGCTTCGCTAGCTTACCCTTCGCGAACGCGATCCCCTTCCCGCGAACGCGAAGGGCATTTTTGCCCAGTGATTTAAAATGCTCAAAACAGAACCAGTGACGGGAAATTTCACAAAATACACACGAGTTCATCTTCTCCACAGCCCATAGGCGATTTCTAGAGCTTCCTTTCAACAAAGCTTCTTGGGTAAGTATTGTTTAACTTGTTTCCTTCAATTTCCTTCATCATTTATCAAATTCCTAAGCTCAAATCATGTGATTTAGGGTAGAAATTAGGGGAAATGGGTAGAGTTAGGGCTTTTTGATTTTTCTTGATTTAGACCTCGTTTTGGGGTCGAATTTGAAAACAAATTGTATATCCGGGCTCGTGGGGGAATGGGTGATGTGAAATTGGTTCGAACCTCGGGTTTTGACCAAGCGGCCCGGGGTCGATATTGGGATTTTGGGAAGAAAGCTTAGGAAACTATATTTAGGCATTGGGTTTGATTTGTTTAGCTTATATTAATGTTGTAAAGTCATTATTTCATAGGTTTGATTGAGTTGGAGCCGAATTCGAGAGGGAATGCGGTCGTTGTGGATTGATTTAGCTGTGGAAGTTGAGGTAAGTGTTTGGTTTAACCCTAACTTGAGGGAATAGGAGTTGAATCTTGTTTGCTAATTGCTAATTGATTGAGTACGGTGTATAGGCATGGTGACGAGTATCTATACACTGGTGTCTAGCATGACCGTGAGTCCGAATATTGTGTTTATTCCTATTTTGTTGTGACTCTTCCTCGTGTAATTGACAAACTCTATATAATGTGAAGAGTATGGGAAAGAATTATGATTTGTGAACTCTTTGGAGCGTTGGCTCGAATGATAAAGTAAGTATTGAGTAAGAAAAGAAAGAAAGAGAAAGAAATGTGATTATTCCCTTGCCGGGCTGTATTCGTATATTGATTCCTCCCTTGCCGGGGTGTGAGAGTGGTTATTGTTGTTCCCTTGCCGGGATTTAATTATTTACTTGTGTTTCACTTGCCGGGACTTTTATTACAGTTTGTCTAATCCCTCGCCCCATTGTTTGTGATTGTTGTTTGGGTGAGGACGAGTGATAAAGCACGAAGGGTGATGCCGTGCACGATTGTGATATGAATACTAATGCACGAAGGAACATTCCGTGCGCTGTTTTGATTATTTATGCACGAAGGAACATTCCGTGCCCTGATTTGATGACTAATGCATGAAGGAACATTCCGTGCCATGATATGAGTGTTTACGCACGAAGGGTCATTCCGTGCCATCATTTTGTGAGGTAAAGCACGAAGGGTGATGCCGTGCACTTTATATGATTGTTTGGGTGAGAATGAGAGTAAAAGCATGAAGGGCGGTGCCGTGCAACTGTTGATTTTCTACGATCGTTGCTATTGTAGTTGTACTGTTTCATTCTTCAATTATTGATTTTGTACCTGAACTGTTACAACCCCTACAACATGCTCCCCCTCCCCCTTGACTAGTTAATTTCTGTATACCTTTATATTGCATACATATATATATTGAACTGCACAGGTTTGTTTGGTAGTCCGGTCTAGCCTCGTCACTACTTCGTCGGGGTTAGGCCAGGCACTTACCAGCACATGGGGTCGGTTGTGCTGATGCTACACTCTGTGCATCTTTTTGCACAGGTCACAGTACCGGAGCAGCTTTTGGACAGCAGTAGGAGTTTTGGGAGCTGACTTCAGTCCAGAGATCCGAGGTAGCCTTGCTGGCATCCGCATGGCCCGGAGTCTCTTCTATCCTTTCTTTAGTTTGTTATCCTTTGTACCGAAACAAACAGAATTATGTTTTTATTCAGACTCTGTTTTTAGTATTCTATAGACGTTCGTGAGTTAGTGACTCCAGTCTTGGTTAGAGGTTGTAATTGAACTTCCGCATTGTTCTCCGTTTATTTATAATTAAGTCTTCCGCTTTTCTATTAAATGATTCGTTGCTTTTATTAATGTCGAGGTTTGCTAAAAGAGATAATAAATAGTTGGCTTGCCTAGCTCCTAATAGTAGGCGCCATCACGAATCCCGAGGGTGGGAAATCCGGGCCGTGACAAGTTGGTATCAGAGCACTAGGTTAAATAGGTCTCACAACTCACGGACAAACTCGGTAGAGTCTGAGGGATCGGTACGGAGACGTCTGTATTTATCCCCCAGAGGCTACAGAGTTAGGAAAACTTCATTTGTGTTATTTCTTGTCGTGCGGTTCTGTTTCTCAAATACTGATCGTTTTTCTACTCTGTTCTTTTGTAGATGGCGAGAACACGTGCTTCCTCTTCTACCGCGCAGTAGCCCGAGCCCCTAGCAGCAGCTCCCACGAGGGGCAGAGGGCGAGGCCGAGGCCGTGCCAGGGGCCGAGGCAGGGGCAGAGCTCAGCCCTGAGCGGAAGTCCCAGAGGTGGAGCCTCATGTTGATTATGATGAGGAGGTTCCAGCCCCAGCAGCTCCGGTGGGCCCAGCTCAGGTCCCAGAGGGGTTCATAGCCGCCCCAGTTCTTCAGGACGCTTTGGTCAGATTGGTAGGCTTTGTGGAGAGCGTTACTAGAGCGGGTTTGCTTCCAGTAGCACCAGCCACTTCTCAGGCTGGAGGAGGAGTTCAGACTCCTGCTACGCGTACTCTGGAGCAGGTAGCTCCCCAGGCTCAGGTTCCAGCGATTCAGCCAGCTGTGGCAGTTCAGCCGGGCATTGCGACTCAGACCGACGATGGAGCGGTTATGTCCGCAGATGCTTTGTGGAGGCTGGATAGGTTCACCAAGCTATTCACCACCACATTTCACCGGTACTTCTTCAGAGGATCCACAAGATTTCTTATTTAGCTGCCATGAGGTTCTTCGGACTATGGGTATTGTGGAGACCAATGGGGTCGACTTCGCCACCTTTCGACTAGCAGGATCCGCCAAGACTTGGTGGAGAGACTATTGTTTATCCAGACCAGCAGGGTCGCCATCATTGACTTGGGACCAGTTCGCAGAGTTGTTTTTGGAGAAGTTTCTCCTAGTTACTCAGCGAGAGGCTCTTCGCAGGCAGTTCGAGCGCCTCCAGCAGGGCTCTATGACAGTCACGCAGTATGAGACCCGGTTCATTGATCTAGCTCGCCATGCTATTGTGAAACTCCCCATCGAGAGAGAGAGAGGGCGCGGAGGTTTATCGATAGGTTGATCCAGCCGATCCGTCTCCAGATGGCTATGGGAGCCGGGAGTGAGATTTCGTTTTAGGAGGCGGCCAATGCGGCCCGTAGAGTTGAGATGGCTCTTGCACGGGGAGGTGGTCATGGGTCAGATAAGAGGCCCCGTCATGCAGGTAGGTTCAGTGGTACCTCGTTTGGAGGTAGAGATTCTTATGGTAGAGGCCATCCTCCGAGGCCCTTTCAGTCAGCTCTCCAGGTCTCTCATGGTACTTCAGGCGGTAGTGGTTCTCAGTCGCATTATTCTGATCAGCAGTCTTTCAGTGCACCACCAGCTCCCATCAGTGCACCGCCACTTCAGAGTTTTCGGGGAGGACATTCACGTTGACAGGGTCAGCAGTCTCAGCAGCCAAGGGCTTANGGTAGAAGTTTCTCCCACGTTACTCAGCGAGTGGCCCTTCGCAGGCAGTTCGAGCGCCTCCAGTACGGCTCCATGACAGTCACTCAGTATGAGATGCAGTTCATTGATTTGGCACGCCATGCTATTGTTATACTCCCCACCGAGCGAGAGAGGGTGCGGAGGTTTATTGATGGATTGATTCAGCCGATCCGTCTCCAGATGGTTATGGGAGCTGGTAGTGAGATTTCCTTTCAGGAGGCAGCCAATGCGGCCCGTAGAGTGGAGATGGCTCTTACACGAGAAGGTGGTTAGGTGTCGGATAAGAGGCCTCGTCATTCTGGTAGGTTCAGTGGTACCTCGTCTGGAGGTAAGGATTCTTATGGTAGAGGCCATCCACCGAGACCCTTTCAGTCAGCACTCTAGGTTTCTCATGGTACTCCAGGCGGTGGTGGTTCTCAGCAGCATTACTCTGATCAGCAGCCCATCAGTGCACCGCCACTTTAGAGTTTCCGGGGAGGACATTCAGGTCGACAGGGCCAGCAGTCTCAGCAGCCGAGGGCTTGTTATGGTTGTGGTGACCCGAGTCACATTGTCAGATTCTGCCCTCGAGCCTTGGGTAGTTCTCAGCAGCAGGGTCCTCGTCTCATGATTCAGGCACCAGGTGATCCACAGGTCGCCCAGCCAGCTAGAGGCGGGGGTAGGGGTCATAGAGGTGGAGGTAGAGATCGTAGAGGTGGAGCTCGGACCGGCAGAGGTAGAGGCCAGCCAGCAGCCGATCGTCCCAGAGATATGGTTCAGGGAGGTGGGGCCCAGGCCCGGTGTTATGCTCTTCCAGCTAGGCCAGAGGCCGAGTCTTCAGATGCAGTTATTACAGGTACTATTCTGGTCTGTGATAGGGATGCTTCAGTGCTATTTGACCCTGGGTCTACGTATTCGTATGTGTCATCCTATTTTGCACCATACTTGGTTATGCCTAGTGATGCCTTGGGTGTTCCTGTATATGTATCTACACCAGTGGGTGATTCTATAGTGGTCGACCGAGTTCATCGTTCCTGTGTGGTAGTGTTTGAGGGTCTTGAGACCCGTGTTGATTTATTGCTTTTAGACATGGTGGATTTCGACGTCATATTAGGGATGGATTGGTTGTCCCCGTATCATGCCATCTTGGATTGTCACGCCAAGACCGTGACCTTGGCTTTACCAGATTTGCCCCGTTTGGAGTGGCGAGGGACCCCAGGTCATGCCACTCGTAGTGTTATCTCATATGTGAAGGCTCGACGCATGGTCGAGAAGGGGTGTTTAGCTTATCTGGCATATGTTCACGATTCTAGCGCAGAGGTCCCTTCTATTGATTCTATTCGTATTGTTCGGGAGTTCCCCGAGGTTTTCCCCTCAGACCTGCCGGGTATGCTGCCCGATAGGGATATTGATTCTTGTATTGATCTGGCTCCGGGCACTCAGCCCATTTCCATTCCGTCGTATCGCATGGCCCCGCCAGAGTTGAAAGAGTTAAAGGATTAATTGCACGATTTGCTTGAGAAGGGTTTCATCAGACCCAGCATTTCGCCTTGGGGTGCGCCGGTGTTATTTGTGAAGAAAAAGGATTGTTCGATGAGGATGTGCATTGATTACTGGCAATTGAACAAAGTGACGATAAAGAACAAGTACCCACTGCCGAGGATTGACGATTTGTTCGACCAGCTTCAGGGTGCAAGGGTATTTTCAAAGATAGACTTGAGATCTGGCTACCACCAGTTGAGGATTAGGGCATCCGATGTCCCTAATACAGCATTCCGCACTCGGTACGGGCATTATGTGTTCCTGGTCATATCGTTTGGGTTGACCAATGCCCCAGCAGCATTCATGGAGTTGATGAACCGAGTGTTCAGGCAATATTTGGACATGTTCGTGATAGTCTTTATTGATGATATTTTGGTGTACCCCCCCAGCCAAGAGGAGCACGAGCAGCACCTTAGGGTGGTTCTTCAGACTCTGAGGGATAGTCAGTTATATGCCAAGTTCTCCAAGTGTGAGTTCTGGTTGAGTTCAGTTGCATTTCTAGGTCACGTTGTATCAGCAAAGGGTATTCAGGTGGACCCGAAGAAGATAGAGGCAGTCAAGAACTGGCCTCGACCAGCATCAGCTACAGAGATTCGGAGTTTCTTGGGGTTAGCAGGCTACTATCGTCGGTTCGTGGATGGGTTTTCATCTATTGCAGCCCCGATTACCAGATTGACCCAGAAGGGTGCCCAGTTCAGATGGTCAGATGAGTGTGAGGCGAGCTTTCAGAAGCTCAAGTCAGCTCTGACTACGGCACCGGTATTGGTTTTGCCCACAGGTTCAGGGCCTTATACAGTCTATTGTGATGCTTCCCGTATTGGGATTGGTGCAGTATTGATGCAGGATGGCAGAGTCATAGCCTATGCTTCGAGGCAGTTGAAGATCCACGAGAAGAATTATCCGGTTCATGATCTAGAGTTGGCAGCCAATGTTCGTGCTTTGAAGATTTGGAGGCATTATCTATATGGTGTGACGTGTGAGGTGTACACTGATCACAAGAGTCTTCAATACTTGTTCAAGCAAAAGGAGTTGAATTTGAGGCAGAGGAGGTGGTTGGAGTTATTGAAAGATTATGATGTTACTATTTTGTACCACCCGGGGAAAGCCAATGTAGTGGCCGATGCATTGAGTAGGAAGTCCGCCAGCATGGGTAGTCTTGCTTAATCCCGGCCACCCAGAGGCCGCTTGCTTTGGATATTAAGGCCTTGGCCAATCGATTTGTGAGGTTGGATATTTCGGAGCCTAGCAGAGTGTTAGCTTGCACAGTTGCTCGTTCTTCATTATTGGAGCGTATCCGTGATCGGCAGTTTGATGATCCCCATTTGTGTGTCCTGAGAGACACGGTGCAGCATGGAGGTGCCACGAAGGTGACCTTAGATGATGATGGTGTTTTGAGATTGCAGGGGCGAGTTTGTGTGCCCAATGTCGATGGGACTCGAGAGTTGATCTTAGCGGAGGCCCATAGTTCTCGGTATTCTATTCACCCGGGCGCCGCGAAGATGTATCAGGATCTGAGGCAGCATTATTGGTAGCGTAGGATGAAGAAGATATTATTGCATAAGTGGCTCGATGTTTGAACTATCAGCAGGTTAAGTATGAGCATCAGAGGCCTGGTGGATTGTTTCAGAGGATTGAGCTTCTCGAGTGGAAGTGGGAGAGGATTACTATGGATTTTGTTACTGGACTCCCGTTGACCCGGAAGAAGTTTGATGTGATTTGGGTCATTGTTGATAGGCTGACCAAGTCAGCGCATTTTGTTCCTATTGCAACCACTTATTCATCCGAGAGGTTAGCTGAGATCTACATCAGGGAGATTGTTCGCCTTCATGGGGTGCCGGTATCTATCATTTCGGACCGGGGTACGCAGTTTACCTCGTGCTTCTGGAGAGCAGTTCAGCGAGAGTTAGGCACCCAGGTTGAATTGAGCACAGCATTCCATCCTCAGACGGACGGACAGTCCGAGCAGACTATTCAGATATTGGAGGACATGCTCCGAGCTTGTGTTATTGACTTTGGAGGTTCGTGGGATCAGTTCTTGCCTTTAGCGGAGTTTGCCTACAACAACAGCTACCAGTCCGGCATTTAGATGGCCCCTTATGAGATGTTGTATGGTAGGCAGTGTCGATCTCCGGTTGGGTGGTTTGAGCCGGGAGAGGCTCGGTTATTGGGTACAGATTTAGTTTAGAAGGCCTTGGATAAGGTCAAGATCATTCAGGACAGGCTTCGTTCGGCTCAGTCGCGGCAAAAGAGTTATGCAGATCGCAAGGCTCGAGATGTAGCTTTCATGGTTGGTGAGCGAGTATTGCTCCGAGTGTCGCCTATGAAGGGCGTGATGAGATTTGAGAAGAAGGGCAAGCTTAGCCCTAGGTTCATTGGCCCATTTGAGATTCTCGACCGTGTGGGAGGAGTGGCTTATAGGCTTGCCTTGCCGCCTAGCTTGTTAGTCGTGCATCCAGTTTTTCATGTGTCCATGCTTCGGAGGTATCTCGGCGATCCAACCCACGTGTTAGATTTCAGCACTGTCCAGTTGGACAAGGATCTGTCTTATGAGGAGGAGCCGGTAGCTATTCTAGACTAGCAGGTTTGACAGCTGAGGTCGAAAAGTTTTCCTTCAGTGCGTGTCCAGTGGAGAGGTCAGCCTCCTGAGGCATTGACCTGGGAGTCCGAGTCTGATATGCGCAGCCGTTATCCTCACCAATTTCCCGACTCAGGTACTTCTTTCTTTTGTCCGTTCGAGGACGAACGGTTGTTTTAGAGGTGGAGAATGTGACGACCCAAAGGGTCATCACCTGTTTTCTCTTTCATTCTGTGCTTCCGAGGCCTTGAAAACCTTGTTTTTAGTCGCCTCGATTGCGTGCGCAGTCCAGGCGCGTAGCCGGAAAGCTTAAAAATAAATTCTGTGTAAAAATTGATGAATTTTGATATTAATATGAATAAAGTTGACTTTGGTCAATATTTTGGGTAAACGGACCCAGACCCGTGATTGGACGGTCCCGGAGGGTCCGTAGAAAAATATGAGACTCGGGCGTATGCCCGGAGTCGAATTCCGAGGTTTAGAGCCCGAGAAATGAATTTTTCTGTGAAATTGTTTTTCAAAAATTAATATGGAAATTTGTAAAAGGAAATTGATTAGAACGTGTCGGTATCGGGCCCGTATTTTGGTTCCGGCTCCCGATACAGGTCTTATATGTGGTTTAAGCGCTTTCTATGAAATTTGGTTGAAATCGGACGTCATTTGACGTGTTTCGGACCTAAATATCTAAAAATGAAAGTTTATGAAGTTTGATGAAAAAGTGATGATTTTTGAGTTTTAATTCATTGATTTTGATGTTATTTTGGCGATTTGATCGCATGCTTGAGTTCGTATGAGGTTGTTTGGTTAGTGTGTGTGTTTGGTTAGGAGCCCCGAGGGCTCGGGAGTGATTCAGAGGTGGTTCGGGGTGTTTTGAACTTAGTAAAAAGTTGGAGAAAATCTGGTGTTTGTGCACAGGGATTTCCTTCTTCGCGTTCGCACACTTCCCCTCGCATTCGCGTAACTCTATGTCTTCCTCCTTCGCGTTCGTGTCTTGAACCTCGCGAACGCGTAAGCCAAATTCAGAGCCCCAATAATTCCTTCTTCGCGTTCGCATTCCACAGTTCGCAAACGCGTAGCTTTGCCATTTCCCTAACCGCGTTCGCGAGTCCCCTATCGCGTTCGCGTATAACCAAATCCCGGACCCCAGCCCATTCTTCTACGCGTTCGCGACTAGCATCTCGCGTTCGCAATGACTTGACCCATTTACCATTCGCGAACGCGAAGGGCATTTTTGCCAAGTAAATTTTAAAGTTCAAAACAGAACCAGTGACGGGACATTTCACAAAATACACACGAGTTCATCTTCTCCACAGCCCATAGGCGATTTCTAGAGTTTCCCTTCACCAAAGCTTCTTGGGTAAGTATTGTTTAACTTGTTTCCTTCAATTTCCTTCATCATCTATCAAATTCCTAAGCTCAAATCATGTGATTTAGGGTAGAAATTGGGGGAAATGGGTAGAGTTAGGGCTTTTTGATTTTTCTTGATTTAGACCTCGTTTTGGGGTCGAATTTGAAAACAAATTGTATATCCGGGCTCGTGGGGGAATGGGTGATGTGAAATTGGTTCGAACCTCGGGTTTTGACCAAGCGGGCCCGGGGTCGATTTTTGGAATTTTGGGAAGAAGGCTTAGAAAACTATATTTAGGCATTGGTTTTGATTTGTTTAGCTTATATTAATGTTGTAAAGTCGCTAATTCATAGATTTGATTGAGTTGGAGCTGAATTCGAGAGGGAAGGCGGTCGTTGTGGATTGATTTAGCTGTGGAAGTTGAGGTAAGTGTTTGGTTTAACCCTAGCTTGAGGGAATAAGAGTTGAATCTTATTTGCTAATTGCTAATTGATTGAGTACGGTGTATAGGCATGGTGACGAGTATCTATACACTGGTGTCTAGCATGACCGTGAGTCCGAATATTGTGTTTATTCCTATTTTGTTGTGACTCTTCCTCGTGTAATTGATGAACTCTATATAATGTGAAGAGTATGGGAAAGAATTATGATTTGTGAACTCTTTGGAGCGTTGGCTCGAATGATAAAGTAATTATTGAGTAAGAAAAGAAAGAAAGAGAAAGAAATGTGATTATTCCCTTGCCAGGCCGTATTCGTATATTGATTACCTCCCTTGCCGGGATGTGAAAGTTGTTATTGTTGTTCCCTTGCTGGGATTTAATTATTTACTTGTATTTCCCTTGCCGGGACTTCTATTACAGTTTGTCTAATCCCTCGCCCCATTGTTTGTGACTGTTGTTTGGGTGAGGACGAGTATTAAAGCACGAAGGGTGATGACGTGCACGATTGTGATATGAATACTAATGCACGAAGGAACATTCCGTGCCCTGTTTTGATTATTTATGAACGAAGGAACATTACGTGCCATGTTTTGATTATTTATGCACGAAGGAACATTTCGTGCCCTAATTTTATTACTAGTGCACGAAGGAACATTGCGTGCCATGATATGAGTGTTTACGCACGAAGGGTCATTCCGTGCCATCATTTTGTGAGGTAAAGCACGAAGGGAGATGCTGTGCACTTTATATGATTGTTTGGGTGAGAATGAGAGTAAAAGCACGAAGGGTGGTGCCGTGAAACTGTTGATTTTCTACTATCGTTGCTATTGTAGTTGTACTGTTTCATTCTTCATTATTGATTTTGTACCTGAACTGTTACAGCCCCTACAGCATGCTCCCCCTCCCCCTTGACTAGTTAATTTCTGTATACCTTTATATTGCATACATATATATATTGAACTTCACAGGTTTGTTTGGTAGTCCGGTCTAGCCTCGTCATTATTTCGCCGGGGTTAGGCCAGGCACTTACCAGCACATGGGGTCGGTTGTGCTGATGCTACACTCTGTGCATCTTTTTGCACAGGTCATAGTATCGGAGCAGCTTTTGGACAGCAGTAGGAGTTTTGGGAGCTGACTTCAGTCCAGAGATCCCGATGTAGCCTTGCTGGCTTCCGCATGGCCCGGAGTCTCTTCTATCCTTACTTTAGTTTGTTATCCTTTGTACTGGAACAAACAGAATTGTGTTTTTATTCAGACTCTGTTTTTAGTATTCTATAGACGTTCGTGAGTTAGTGACTCCAGTCTTGGGTAGAGGTTGTAATTGAACTTCCGCATTGTTCTCCGTTTATTTATAATTAAGTCTTCCGCTTTTCTATTAAATGATTCGTTGCTTTTATTAATGTCGAGGTTTGCTAAAAGAGATAATAAATAGTTGGCTTGCCTAGATCCTAATAGTAGGCGCCATCACGACTCCCGAGGGTGGGAAATTCGGGTCGTGACAAGAAGCATAAAAATGGTATGGGAGATTCAATCTTTATTTATTTATTTCAAAATCTCTTCAATTGCTTACCTCTTCTTCACCTTCTGATCAAAATCAAGTGAAGATCCAAATCCCCAACGTCCAAATTCAAACGGGTATGTTGACCGAAATTAAAAATCAAAATTTCAAAATCCCGCCCAAATCAAGAACCCTAGATTTTCACCTATAAATGCCAGCACTTGGAGTCCATCTGGACATGGTTTTGAACTGCCCCTTTACCCCCCTCCCCCCCTAAAATCAGTCGCCATAACTAGCTCTCATACTTGCTGCTTTTATTTTACTCTTAAAAATTTTGATTCTCTTCCTTATATCTGTCGACCTCTATTGGGTTTAACCATAACAGAGATTTTCTTAGTTTTCTTCCGGAAATTGACGTTAGTTCGAGGTAGCGAGTTTGAGGTCGGAGTCCATTGGATTTGAGACCACAGCCCCGGTTCACTGCCCCGAAGAAGGTCAGTGACTCTGGATCTCTTCTTCCCTTTTCTTTAAAAGAATGAGCTATTAGTTATTTTATTTTTGTGAGAAGTCATGGTTTAGGATTTCTTTGACTTGGTTATGTATTCTGGCCGAGTTAATTTAAATGAGAATGGTATGTCTTAGATTAATTATTGACATGAATCTGTCTCTTAAAAGAAAAGAGAATATTGAGAAGACTTAGATAGCCTGAAACTAATTGAGTTATTAAAATATGTTGGCACCTCTGTGTTATTCCAAAATTTGTTTTGGCACCATGACTGAAGGACTATATGATGCTTAAAATGTTTCCTTGTCTATATATTGAGAATCTCATAGGTTCAAATGTTAAGCCGAAGCCATGAAATTTGCCGTTAATTCTTGTATGTTAGTAAGGATCATGTACATAGTTGTTTATCTATGTAGACTAGTTTTGGATGGAAATCTATGTAAATATTTTCTCTTGTCTGTACATGAAATACCATGATTTAGCTACTATCCATATTAGAAAGCATGTTCTAAGATTCTTTTATTATGAGATCGTAAAAATCATGTCCATAAGAATTCTGTTTTCAACTCGAGTGCTCATAAGAATGTCGATTTCTCATGTTTAATGTGTTAGTTGTTAGCACATGTTTCTTGATCTGAAAACTATGTTCATAGGATGTATGATGACCCGACAGGTCGTTTTGAGCTCTTGCGTGTTGTTCGGCAGTTTAAGGCCACGAGCAGCTTCATTTCAGGTATTATGACTCGTACGCGTGGTCGGAATTGAATTTCGGGAAGTTCGGAGTCGATTTGGAAAAAGAATTCTCATTTCGGAAACCTTAAGTTGGAAGAATTGACTAAGAGTGGATTTTTGAGTAAACGACCTCGGCATCGAGATTTGAAGGTTCCAGCAGGTTCGTATGATGATTTTGGACTTGTGCGTATGTTTGGATCAGGTTTTGGATGACCCGGGAGCGTTTCGGCGCCTATTGTGGAAGTTAGCATTTTTGAAGAATTTCATAAATTTGGGTTGAAGTGCATTTCAATGCTATCGATGTCCGTTGGGGATTCCGAGTCTGAGAATAGCTCCATGTGGTGATTCTTGTATTGGGAGCGTGATCGGAAGTAGATTTGAAGGTTCGTAGGTCATTTTGGAGTCATTTGGCGAAAGTTAGAAATTTGAAAGTTTTTGAGAAGTTTGACCGAGAGTTCACTTTTTGATATCACGGTCGGATTCCGATTCCGGAAGTTGGAGTAGGTCCGTAATGTCGAAGTGACTTGTGTGCAAAATTTGAAGTCATTCCGGATTGATTTGATATGTTTCGGCGCAAAATATAGAAGTTGGAAGATCTGAAAACTCATAATTCGATTCGATTCGCAATTCATGATTTCGACGTTGTTTGATGTGATTTGAGGCCTCGAGCGAGTTCGTATTACATTTTGGGACATGCTGGTATAATTGGTTAAGGTCCCGAGGGCCTCGGGTGGATTTCGGAAGGTTAACGGAATGGATTTCGGACAAAGAAAGCTGCTGAAATTCTGTTGCAGAAGCTATTCACCAGAAAAATTTTGATGCGAGGAGTCGATTTTGGAAGCTCATATCTTGCAATCTTTAAGGAATTTGAGAATTTGCAAAACACGTAAGTTATAGCCCTTGCATTGTAGTTTCTAGAAAGATAAACCATTCACCATTTGGATATTTGTACAGAAAGTTATGATCGATTGGATGAAGGCTGGTAAAGCTGTTTTGCAATTTCCCCAGAAATTTCTGATGCGAGGAGCCTATTTTGGAAGCTTATATATCGTAATCCATAGGCAATCTGAAAATTTTTAGAACATGAAAGTTGTAGATCTTTGATTCTAGCTTTCAGAATATTAAACCATTCATCATTTGAACATTAATACAAAAAGTTATGGTCCGTTGACTGAAGGCTGATAGTAGTTCATTTCTGCCCGAAAATCAGGCAAAGTCGCATTTCATACAAGCGACTTGCCTATGCAGAATGCCTAAAAACGGGAGTCGGCCATTTTTACTCATTTTTGAGTTTTGAGTCTCGGATTTGGGCGATTTTTGGAGCTTTTGGAAGAGGATTTTCACCTAGCACTTTGAGGTAAGTAATTTCTACACAACATGAATTTAATACATAGATTATGGATATATTAACATGTCAAAATTGGTGAAATCATGGGTTTAGATGAAAACCTAGGTTTATATAAAAATGAGATTTGACCACGAAAATGGTTATGGAACTTGGTAAAATTCATATATTTGACTTCATAAGGTTATGGGTAACAACTTTCTTCAAAAATTTCCGGAATCCGGGCACGTGGGTCCGGGGGTAAATTTTAGGAAACTTACATTTAGGGTTGGGTAATCACCTTAATAGTTGGAATATGAATTTTTGAACATGTATTGATTAGTTTATACACTATTTCATTAGTTTTGGATTGTTCCGCTCTGAATTGAGGGTTTGAGCATAATCTTGGACCGGAAACTGGTCTTCGAAGCGAGGTAAGTCTCCTTTTTAACCTTGTAGGAGGGAATTATGCCCATAGGTGAAATAATAAAATATGTGCTTCTATTTGTGGGGGCTACGCACGCACGAGGTGACGAGAGTCCGTGCGTAGCTACTATTATGCTTAAGTTCGGGTAGTCTTGGACCCGAAAGCATGCTATACTTGAAATATTTGTAACCTTATTGACAATTTAAATTGCTTAAATCATATCGAATTGGTAAATGAATTTCTAAAGAAATTAAATATCATTTTCTTGACCGTTAAAGAGAAGTTGCCATTTCTTTGGGTAATTGTTTCCCTGATGAATTCTTGATTGACTGTTTGATGTGTTTATTTATATTTGACCGCGTCGCATGTATGATTCGCCAGCGGGATAGTAGATACATCTATGGTTCGCGCCGTTCGACCCTCTGGCAGTGCACAGTTTAAATATTATGTCGGATCGGGTCGTACGACCTCGGCATGATTTGCGCATGCTTGTATTGCTTGCCTTGAAATTCATAGATGTTAATATTTGTTTCTCCCTGGCCTGAGATAAATGTATAAATGATGAAAATGAATTTGGGAATTTCCTATAAATGAAAGAATTGTTTACTTGCCTCATGCTATTTGAGTTACCGTCATTTTTATGAAAAACTTGGATTTATTAAATTATTGGTATATTATCATTGCACCACTAGTAAATGTCGAAGTCGACCTCTCGTCTCTACTTCTTCGAGATTAGACGGGATACTTAGTGAGTACACGTTGTTTTTGTACTCATGATACACTTGTTGTGCATTTTTGTTGCACGGGCACATGTACCTCTAACGGCCTAATGGGCGTAGCAACATGGATGATACGGAGACTTTGGCGAGCTGCATCTCTCGAGACAACCCGCAGCCAACATAGTCTCTTTCAGTGTATTCTATTTACTTCCTGTCCAAATGTGTATTCCGGACAGTTATTGTACTTCATTTGATTTCCTAGTGATTGCTCATGCACTTGTGACACCGGTTTCTGGGATGATTATGGGATATATAATACTAAAAGTTGTAAACATTTTTATTTATTTAGTGATGATTACCTTTTTACTAGTTAAATTAAAGGAAATTATGGTTCCTAAAATATTAAAATGAGAGTTTAATTAATTACTCAATGTTGGCTTGCCTTACCGAGGTGTCCGACGCCATCACG
Organism: Nicotiana attenuata; assembly: GCF_001879085.1. Classification (NCBI taxonomy): domain Eukaryota; kingdom Viridiplantae; phylum Streptophyta; class Magnoliopsida; order Solanales; family Solanaceae; genus Nicotiana; species Nicotiana attenuata. Next base: position 16,982 of record NW_017671172.1, read on the forward strand.
GCCTTTGATGGATTTTGGGTCGTGACAGGATGTGCTTATCCAAGTAACTATTTTATAAACTATAAGATGCTCTAATTTCCAATTGAACTTAAAAATGTATATACTTTTTGAATGACTTTTGTAATCTGTTAGCCATGCCTACAAATAAATATGGAGATTTGTTTAATTTATCAAAGTTCCTTGGAGCTACAGTCGATTTGCTAGGTGTTGGAAAGAATATTATCTTCTGCTTATGTGTCTATACCTTTTGCATGATAAAATGTGACTTTGACCCTCATTTAAAGATTGGATGCCATGTGTTCAGATTTTCTTTCTTCTGAAATAGAAACATGCCTATAGAAAAAAAAAAAAAAATTCTTGATTAAAACGACTGATAAGTTTATCAAATTTTACTTCAGCTAAGTATTAGCATCTATGTTAGTCTAAAGTGGCCTTTAAGAAATTTAAGATGTTTTTTTGTAGTTCACGTGTTAGATTTAGATTGATTAAGGTCTGAAAAACACATTTTAGGATGTTACTTAGACTAAAGAATTCAAATGCTTACCTTTAGTACGAGAATACTACTCAAGAATCTCTTCCTGTTCATAAAACCAAGCTAGAAGTTTTTTTTTCTATTTAGCATGACATGTATGCAGTATGAGTGTCTGTCTTAGCATAAGTTTGCAAGTTATGTGTTCTCCTTTTCACCTTACTTTCTGCATTATATGTTTTATATCCTTCCCTTTTCGCTTTCTTTGTCTTACATGAATCGCGTTTATAAATAAATAAGGCAATCAGCTTTGTAGAAAAAAAAAAACTTGAAAAGTAATTCTAGGACTAGCTTATTGTATTTGTGTGAATATTGAGCGAAAGAAGAAAATGTATCATGTGCGATGCATCCCCAGTTACCTTTAAATGATAGTGGCTTTTGTTATTAAGATCTAACACGTTAAGAAGCTTTAAAGTATTACCTAACTCAATTTAGAGTTCACTCATTAAAGTTGCTTGAACAATATGTTATGTGGATTGTTTCATCTTATAAACTACTATGAGATGAGTTATTATGAGTCTTCACTTCTTTATTTATCTCTTATGTAGTATAAAGAATTAAATTCCATTTTTCTAATTCTTATTTTCTTACATGTACACTCTGGAGCAAATGGAGTCTTGATTCGAGACTCTGGCAGTGGAGTCTCATAGAGACTCAACGCTACCATCACCACATGGAGTCATTTATCATCTTCTTTAGAGTCATCGCATAGCAAGAAAAACAAGCGGAATTCGCTTGAGGTCGCCTATGGCGACTTTCCTTTTAGCATTTGTTTATTTAATTCTCTCGGGTCTATTAATTTGCTTGTGTTTGCATCTTTGGCATAGATTTTAACTAAGTTTCATCTAATCATTTAGGATCTTCTACTCTAGCTAGTTTATTTTGTCACATAGGATGTGGCATCTTTAAAAGTCTTTAAAATTAGTAATATTTAATAACTTTTTTATCCATTTAGTACAACCACTGATCTTATAAGTTCGGTGAAAACGCCCGGCAGACATCACTTAGTCATCTAAATATAAGATTTGTTTCTATTTTTACGATGGTTAAGATTTTAAAGAGAATACTTGAACGTTCCTTTGGAATATATTTCAGTCTCTCTTTTAACTCATCTAGTGCTTTTAAAACCAATTAAGTTCAGTTTTGAAAACTCATTTTTTTAAGAGCGAACCAAAGTAAGTTAGTTTATGTCAAGCTTTCCAGGAAATGATTTTGAATACAAATTAAGTCTTAAACAATTTTTCACAAATATTTTCCTACTCATCTAATTCTTAGTCATGATCTAGCTTCTCATGTATTTAGAATATGTCGAAAACCTGCTCATATTGTTATACTTATTTTTAATTAATTAACCTCAATTTGGCCGGTTAACCGTATTAGCAGATCATATAGGGTGCCTTAATAACCTTCCATATAAGATTAATTAGAACCCTTACCCATAATCTTAAGGTTAAGCAGACCGTAAAAATAGAGTTAACTTTAACCATTATTTAGCTAAATTTGGTGTCCTAATTCACCGTTAAAATAATTAGGTGGCGACTCTTTAATTAATTAAACCTTCAGAATTACCACTAGGTTATACTCTAATTGACCCGGTTGAAATGGGGTATAAAAGTAACAATTGGGGATCTTCAAGATGTGTATTTGGCTAGAAACTGAGGTTTACATTGGAGGGTGTCAAGACACCTTGCATTTCTATATCATTATGGATTCTACATATAAGTATCAGGAAGGTGAAGGTAATGGCTTTAGATTCGTAGGAAGTCTTTTCAGGGTAAGTATTTTGAATGTGGTACTTTTGGGGATATTTAAGAGAGTATTCAGCGGCTTATGAGCCTTAGGGCGATGTGGTTTTATGCTTGGGTCTCGTGTGATGAGTCTTTGTTGAGGATTGTGGTGTTATGGAAAAGAGAAGTATCAATTTGAAGGTAATTCAGGAGGAACTCGGGATAGATAGGACAGCTTGGTAGTAGGTTGGATCAGCATGGTAATAGGTATGATTAGTTCTTTGGGTGTTTATGAGGTAATGAGTTTCTACAGGTGTTTCGGATACTCTTGGGTTTTTGGTGACCTGCGTAGCTTGGTTGAGTTAGAAGGATTCAGTCCTGACGGTTTGGTTTTGTGCAAATGGGAAGTTCTTGGCTAGTTGAGTACGTAGTTGCTTGCAACTCGGAGTGGATTATGAAGTACTCACACTTATCATAGGATGGCATGGTATATGTGGTATGTTGTGTAGGATTGAGATTTGTATGTGTAAGGTCACAGTTGTTGGCCCGAGTTCAGATGAAGTTTTGAAGATTGACAAAATGAACTCAGTCATGAACCAGGTCCATCATGTGAGACACAGTGTTGATATGCTTACACATGTGACATACGCGTGAAGAAGATAAGTCTCAAGGATCAGCAACAATATCTTCTGAATTGATCGAAAAGATTGCATATAGGATAAGGAGTTGAAGTCTCCTTATGAAAAGAGAATTATATCCGGATCAAGAATATGGATTAGGAGTTAGAGTTGTTCTTGGACTCGAATTGTCAAAGGATCCACAATTCGAGTTCTTATCAAACTCTGATTACTAACTCTATAAATATAACGTTTGTTCTCTTTTACAGGTGATTGCACATAAACAGAAGTTAAGCATATTTGAGAGCAAAAAGATCAAGTCTGATTTGCAAGCAACATATGTGAGATACAAGTGTGCACGTCTGAAGCTACATGAACTAAGATAGAAGAACCAGTTTCATCATTGTGTTTATTCTGAGTCTAGTTCAATTATAGTAGGTTTTCTTATTGTACCTTTCAGCTTTCATAGAAGCAATTGTAATAGGTATATTGAGTATTCAAGTTAGAGTTAACTTGAAAGTGTCGCAACAGTTGAGGCTGTGTGCTACACTGGGATTAGAGTTAATCCTTAGGTTTACAAAGAGTTTTGTAAATGCAGTTTTTGGCTCAGTGATTTTAGTGGAGATTGGGAAAATCCTACTGAGTAGTAGGTCGTGGTTTTTTTCACCTTTTGAGCCAGGTGTTTTCCACGTAAAAATCTCTGTGCACTTTATTTTCAGTATTTATTATTCTGCAAACTGCTGTAGTTAGAACACTTAGAAGAACCAGGTTCTTCTAACGTGAAAATTAGGTACCGCATAAATCAACCCCCCTCTTGTGTGGTATTGACGTTTAAAAAATCAACAAGGTCAAAATGCTGAGTTCACAAAGGGTTCTGTCATCGTTGCCAACGATTCCATGGTTGTGGAAGCACTGGTTCAAGAAGAAAAAGAGGTTGTAACTGTGTTTGTTGTATCTGCTTATGGGGTATTGCATGAAATTACATCCCAGAAAAATGAGACACACAGTGTGAAGGAAGATGGGGCCATTGTGGCTGTGTAAGGAGATACAGTAGCAGATACTACTTGGGCATCATATGAGGAACCTGATCCCTCTCCGGAGGACTCAGGTCAGGGATCTCATCCCCAGGACAATACTGTTCCTGCATTCGATGTTGTGCCCTTGGAAATTCAAGCACCTGAAATGAGATCCAGTGATGAAAAAGACCCAGATAATGTGGCTCTTGATGCATTCATAAGTAAGCGAAGGGTTGTGTCCACCCCTGAGTCTGAAATCAAATGACCTACTACCAGGCTTCAAGTCAAAGTGGCCTACGACTCTGCTCTCCAAAAGAGCAAGAAGAGTAGTAAGAAGAAAAGAAGAAAGTTGGTGAAGGATGGTGTACCTGTAAGTGATGAGGCTATCCCTGTAGTCGAGGTGGAAGAAGGAACTCCAGAGGAACCTGGTTCACTTGTTAGGCGGTCCTCCGAAAAGACAAAGCCTGTTTCAATAGAGAAAGGGTCAACATCTATGTCTAAGATAAAGGAGCTAGTGAGTGAGTTTTCCATGTCTGATGAGGATGTACTAGTCAAGTCCAAGGGAAAAGGCAAAGTCAGTGGAGAGAAGTTTGGGAAACGCAAGTCTGAATCTGCTGAAGAACCTAGTTCTGTAAAGAAAATGAGAAGTGAAGTCAGCCTTGGCTCTGAGTGCCTGAGGCATCAAAAGGTTCTGTTGGGTCGTACGTTTGACCCGGCAATCTTTGAGATGGCTGGAATGCGCCAAATTCTGGAAATGGTCGAGTTTCAACATTGGGTGCATCTTTTTCACATGGATGCACCTAAAGTGTATGAGGAAGAGGTGAAAAGTTTCTTCGCTAGTCTCATTCCAGTTGATACCGACCATGTTTGTGCCTTGGTCAATAGGGTGGACATCGTCTTTGATGTAAAATTGCTTGGAGAGATCTTAAAAGTTCCTACCGTTGGTGTGTCGAGTGTAAGAGATGTATGTCAGCATAAATTCAGAAATGCAGTGGTAAAAGACAATTCTAATCAGAAAGGGGACCAGATCTATAAGAAAGCACTACTTTCGGTTTACCAGCTGTTGTTTGAATTGGTTAACAAAGTCCTATTGCCTCGAGCTGAAAGGAGGTCAGTGACTTCTAAGTCTGACCTATTCCTTATGGAGCAACTGGACGGTTTCAATCCTGTGAGTCTGCCTGCTATTATGATTGAACACATGCAAAAGGTTGCCACCTTCAAGGACGGTAATCATGGCCTTCCCTATGGATTCTTGCTTACTCCAGTGTTCAAATTATTCAAAGTCCCACTGGGAATGGGTAAAGTGGGGACTCGAAAGCAGACCTTCTCACAGACAACTTTGGAAGAGTGTGTGTGTGTGTGGAAAAGTACGAGGGGGGGGGGGGGTAGGCAGCACATCAACCGTTTCTCAGCTTATCAATGCCCAGAAGAGTGCAACTGAGGAAATTCGTCGATTGAAGGCCAGGAATGCTATCCTGGAAGGTCAGCAAGCCCGAAGGGTTCCCATGTCGAATGATGAAGTGGCTCGTTTGACACAGGAGAATGCTGATCTCAGGGCGCAAGTAGAGAACCTGAAAGCAGAACTGCTCAATGAGCAAAAGTCGGCAAATGCCTGAATAGACCTTGTTCTCCAGACACTTGCTGCAGCTACCAAGCCTTTTACTCCTAGTGCCCCCTAAGTACCCCTTCAGTGACCAGTTTTCTGGATAAGTTTCCTATGTGTTGTTTCTTTGTTGATGGTTTGGCTTTTTTTTTTGGTGGATAGGATGGAACACTACTGCTCCTGTTTACAAGTCCAGTGTTGCCTCTTCCTTGTTTCAAAGTCAGAGGCATATTAAATCGTTATTAATATCAATCCTCGTTTTGTTATGTCAGTAATCTCTCTCTGTGTGTGTGTTCTCTATCATGATTGTGTGCACATATGTGGCATGAGTTAGCTTCGCTGGACTTCTTTGTGCTGTTATTCTTTTTAAAGATGCCAAAAGGGGGAAAAACACTCGGGGGAACTGGTTCTTGCTGCTCTGATCATATAAACTATTGTTACGATAAGGCATAGTCTTAGGGAGAATGTCTTCCCTGATACTTTAAGATTGGTCCTTACTGCTCCAATTCCACCCCACAAATGTTAAGTTTGTCATCATCAAAAAGGGAGCAATTGTTAGATTTTAAATACTCTTGCCTTATGTTTTGATGATCTAACAAACTTACTGTTAAGAACCATATAGGGAACCTGTCCTACTTGGACTGCTGCAAGCTTTAACAGATTCTAGCTAAAGGTGAACTGCTACAGCTTTAGGAGCTAAGAACTCACACAAGGACCTGATACTCTTGTGGTTTCCTCATAGCAGTACAGAATCAATTGGACACAGCTAGAAATGAAGTGACTGACAGTACTGTTTCTGGTGCACTGCATTGTCCGCCCACTCACTCTCTAACCAAACAAAGTACTCACATCATTTCAAGTGATGTGATCAAGATGTACCGACAATGAGCTTTATACAAAAACATCACTGAAGGTTTCTGTTTCATTCATTCAATCCTCTTGCAAAAACAGAGAAATCAATCCTCACGAGCTTGAAGAACAAGGTTGAACGCAACTACGGACCAGTTCCTAAAAGATAGCTTGTTGTTGTTGTCCTAGTTGAGTTATAACCTTGTTATTGTACTTATTGTATCTCCTAAACTGCTTACCTAGAAGCATTTGATTAGGAATCCTCTTGTAAATCCGTAAACTCCTTGAGTTTATGTTGTGACTAGATTTAGTCATAAGGAAAAGTCGTAGTTGTAGAATTACAAAGTGGCTTATGGTGAGTGCATCACAAGTTAGAAAAAGCCTTTGTAACTAGGAAGTCACAAAGTGGCTTGTGGTAAGAGTACCACAAGTTAGTTGAGTAAATTTTGCAATAGGATCGTTGCAAAGTGGCTTGTAATAGGTAGATTGCAAGTTAGTGAAGTTAAAAGCCTACAGGTGTAGGTCGTGGTTTTTTGATCCCCTTGTGTGGGATTTTTCCACGTAAAAATCCTCCGCCTTATTTGCATACTGTTTTATTAGCATTCTCAGCAGAATTTTGTAGAGAACCAGGTACTCTACTGTTTGGTGGATCCATACAAACTAACACCGCCATTGCTTCACACCCTGAAGGCGGATGAGCAACTTTACTTATACTTAGCGGTCTTGGAGATAGTGGTAAGTGGGGTCTTAGTTCGAGAAGAGCAAGGTACGCAATTTTCTGTTTATTATGTTAGTCGGACCCTAGGTGAAGCCGAGAGACCGATACCCACACTTAGAAAAATTAGTGCTTACTTTAATAAGCGCCTCTAGGAAATTAAAACCAAATTTTCAATGTCACCCAATTTGTGTTGTAACCACCTATCCCCTTCGCAACATTTTGCACAAGCCCAAACTCTTGGGTCGATTGGCCAAGTGGGCCGTCGAGATCAGCGGGTACCATATCGAATATCAACCCGAACGACCATCAAGTCTCAAATCTTGGCAGACTTCATGACTGACTTCATGCCAGCCATCGTACCCGAGGCCGAAAAGGAACTATTAATAAAACCGGGTACATCATTGGGGATGTGGACCCTCTTCACAGACAGTGCTTCGAACATGAAGGGGACCGGGATAGGCATCATTTTGACGCCACCCACAGGTAATACAATTAGACAGTCTATCAAAACTTCGAAATTGACTAACAATGAGGCCGAGTATGAGGCCATGATTGTAGGTCTCGAGCTAGCTAAGAGTTTGGGAGCGGAGGTCATCGAGGCTAAGTGTGACTCCCAACTTGTGGTAAATCAAGTCAACCGAAATTTCGAGGTTCGAGAAAATCAGATGCAGAGGTACTTTGATAAACTACAAGCGTCTCTACATCTATTTAAAGAATGGACCCTACAGCACGTACCTCAAGAACAAAATAGCGAGGCCGATGCCCTTGCAAATTTGGGGTCGTTGATCGAAGATGATGAACTTAGCTCGGGGACTGCCATACAACTTTCGAGGTCGATAAACGAAGAAGGACATACCAAAATAAACTCCACAAGTCTAACCTGGGATTGGAGGAATAAGTACATCGAATACATAATGAACGGGAAGCTTCCATCGGATCATAAAGAATCGAGGACTCTACACACGAAGGACGCACGGTTCACATTGGTCGAGGATAGAACACTGTACATGAGAACGTTCGATGGACCGCTAGTGAAATGTTTGGGACCAGGAGACACCGACTACGTTCTACAGGAAATCTACAAGGGCACTTGTGGAAATCATTCTGGTGCCGAGTCATTGGTTCACAAAGTCATCAGAGCAGGATACTATTAGGCCGATATGGAAGAGGACACTAAAGAATTTATTTAAAAATGCGACAAAGGTTAAAGGTATGCGTCGATGATCCACCAACCCGGAGAGCAATTCCACTCGGTCTTATCCCCATGGCAGTTTATGAAATGGGGGATGGATATCGTCGGCCCTCTACCATCGGCCCCAGGTAAAGATAAATTCATTTTTTTTATGATTGACTATTTCTCTAAGTGGGTAAAAGCACAGGCCTTCGAGAAAGTCAAAAAAAAGAAGTCATAGACTTCATCTAGGACCACATTATATGCTGACTCGGAATGCCTGCCGAGATCGTATGCAACAATGGAAAGCAATTCGTCGGCAGCAAAGTGACGAAGTTTTTCGAAGACCACAAAATAAAAAGGATCCTGACAACGCCGTATCATCCTAGTGGGAACGGACAGGCCGAATCAACAAACAAGACCGTCATCCAAAATCTGAAGAAAAGATTGAACGAAGCTAAAGGAAAATGGAGAGAAATATTTCCCGGGGTCCTTTGGGCGTATCGAACAACGTCGAAATCCAGTACGGGGGCAACACCGTTCTCTTTCGTCTACGGCACCGAAAATCTGATCCCGGTCGAAGTCGGGGAACCTAGCTTCAGGTTTCGGTATGTAACGGAAGAGTCAAATCACGAGGCTATAAATACGAGCCCCGAATTGCTAGATGAAAGACGGGAAGCCGCCCTCGTTCGAATGGCCACACACAAACAGCGGATCGAGAGGTATTACAATCGAATAGCCAATCTTCAACACTTTAAAACTGGGGACTTGGTTCTGAGAAAGGTCACCCTCAATACTCGAGACCCAAACGAAGGAAAACTTGGCCCGAACTGGGAGGGACCGTATCAGGTCCTCGATATCATCAGAAAGGGATCCTACAAACTTGGCACGATGGACGGCAATCAATTACCAAACAATTGGAATGTATCACTCCTCAAATGATATTACTGCTGAGGTACGACCTTCTCCATTTTCATTTATATTTTATGCTAACCAATTGCAGGTGTTCAATTGAAGACATCGGAGGATTTTTCATCACAAAGTCCTTAGGTCTGAAAGCACGCGTTGCACTCTTTTTCTCTTAGACCGATTTTTGTACCAAATGGGTTTTTCCGGCGAGATTTTTAATGAGACAACCATTGTTCATGCTAACTTAGAGCAATTCAATAGTATTCGAGGCTTCTTTGCAATGAACTTCAAATACTGGGGGGCATCACCCTCGGATGTCAACTTTGTTACAAGAAAGATACTTCGTGTTGACAAGGTCTCGATAAGTAAAATTTTGTAAGCGTCAAACGGCCAAACGAACTGTGCCCGTATAGATTACTCGAGCCCTAAAGGCAAACATGTGCGCATGAATAATATCTTGAGAAAAGTATTTTTCCTTACAAAATATTTCATGCCTTAGAGAAATTTTTCACTTTACAATTTTATACTTTCGGTTTATTGTGGAAATAAGCTTAAGGGCCAATCACAACTGAAGTTATTTTATTTATAAATAAAATACATAGATAAAAATATATTATATAGTATATAATATAGAAGGTATTACATAAAAATGAAGGTTTATATAATGCCAAGGGCATAATAGACTTTTCAAGTAAAAATGTGATTTTTGTGCTAACTAGAGCAAAGTAAAATGATTTGTGTGTAACGAAAGAAAGAAAAGTGACTTTTATGTAATGAACACAAAGTTAAATGATTTTTACGTAACAAAAAAAAAAAAGTTACTTTTAGGTAACAAACCTAAAAGTTTAATGACCATGGATAAAATTAATGAAAAGAAGAGTCAGAAATAATAAATAACCATAAGAATATGCATTTATATCTTTGAACCTAATTAGTTCTTGAGCCACAAAAAATAATGCCATAAAATAAATCCCCTTACAAGACCTATATTAAACTCCCAACAAAAGTAAGAAAAACCTTTAATCACTTACTTTGAAAAATATTGACGTTTGAAAAAACTGATCAAAAAATTTCAAGGAATTCTTTGCGTAGTTCGTGATAGGGGTGGGCATCGATCGGTTCGGTTCGGTTACAAATTTCACCACCATAGCCGATTAGTTCATATTCCACTTTTCTAAAATAGAAACAAAAACATAATTCGCCACAAAAAATCTCTTACAAACGCCAAATTTCACTGGCTAGTCTCCAATTTTTAAGTTTTTAACTTCAACACCCACAAATTCATATTTCTCTTGAAAATTATTCTCGTCAAAGTAGGAAAATAGAAAATTATTTATATAAGTAGGGTGCAATTTTCGTACTATTATTTATCTCTCTGGAGTAATTAGTTCACAAGAAAGCATGATAAGAAGCTCTCTGATCTACGGGCTTTGTTTTAGTCTTCATTCACAAGTTTTTTTCCCGGTTCACCAAATAAAAACTTGATTCCTTCAATTTTAGCTTCTCCAACAGAATTCAACACATGAGAGATTTTCAAATTTCGATAATCCTAGTAGTATAATTATCATACAAACTTCCTATTCTATTTGTAACTAGGTTGGTATGGCCCATGCCAGCACGGGCCCAACATTGTAAAACTTGAAATTATTCTTTTAATCAGCTTAATTTTATATAAACTAGCAAATATAAAAACTGATGTTAGTATCAAAACAGATATGGACAAGTTCCACAAAATACTCCAAAATGGTATGGCTGTCCAAGTTTTCTTTCAATTCTTAACATGTGTTTTTCCTAGTTGCAAGTTACAACCTCGGACTACCTTGTCGTTTCTTGACAATAGATGTTTGGAAAAAATAAAAGATAAAATACTCTAAATATTGTAGCATTGCACGTTAATTGCAAAATTGATGCTTGACATTTCACAACACTAAATCGAATCCAGAACCTCATTAGGACATTTGTTAAATTCTAGATGCTAATAAATTTATAAGTTTGCCCTTTGTAGTAGACTAATAAATTACCCGGTAGTGCATATTCTCTCTGTTATAACTTTTTCCTGAGAAAGAAGACATCAAAGAAACAAAATCAAATCGTTAATTCACCATTCCGCAACACATGGTCAAGCAAATATCTCTAAAAATTTAAACAACTGATTGAATACCTAAAGCTTGTGTAGTGTAGCTCAAAATCTCCCTTCAGAGTTCAAAGTGACCTGTGTCATACCAAAATTATCACCCTTGGCTATACTTAGTGCCAAAGAGCTTGACTGGGACTTGTCGGAGTAAAGAAAACTTACAAGGCTGCAGATACTACAAATTAGCCTCTTAACAAGCTTTAACTAAAATACTGAAAAATTAAAAGAAAGAAAAATGTAAAAAGCGGTATCAAAGATGCACGAAAACATAGAAAAAATTGTTTTGCAAGTTTGTATAACATGAGCTCCTTTTTGCAATTCCGAATAAGATGCATAGAAACTTTTTGCATATAAATAGAGCATAAGCAAATGACAGATTAAATCTTAACTGTTAATAAAAAATCTTGCTTTATTACTGCATTTAGTAGGCCTTCACTCTTTCTTCAGCACATTTCTATGACCTCCTCTTTTGCAAAAAATGATGCGACAGTCTCATACTTTCAACAACATCATTCAGAGCTTGACTTGCCACCTCATATATTATCTGTGATTATCAACGAAATATTTCGGCAGCAGTAATAATAACAAGCAATGAACCATCTGAGAGTAGTATTAGCGAGCTTTCTATCTTGTCTAATCTATTGATTTAACTGATGGTTGAGAACAATCTTTCAAGTTCAAGACTTAATTATTCATTATGATTTAACTTTATCAGCTAAATTGAACTTGATTTAAACACCTCCATTTCTGTATGATTATAACAAGTACGATAAGTACCAACTTTCAACTCACTTTAAAAGCAATAAGACTTACGTGCAAATTTAGTATCTTGAACCATTTGATTAATTGCATCTCCTACTAATAGCCTGTTTGGCCAAGCTTCTTTTTGGCCAAAAGTGCTTTTTTTTGCCCAAAAGCACTTTTGGCCAAAAATTGAGGTGTTTGGCCAAGCTTTTGGAAGAAAAAAAGTGCTTTTGAGGAGAAGGAGAAACAGTTTTGGAGAAGCAGAAAAAAGTAGTTTCTCTCCAAAAGCACTTTTTTGAGAAGCACTTTTGAGAAAAATACACTTAGAAGCAGTTTTTTAAAGTTTGGCCAAACACTAATTGCTGCTCAAAAGTGTTTTTCAAACTAATTAGCCAAACACAAACTGCTTCTCACCGAAAGTACTTTTGAGAAAAACACTTTTAAAAAAAAACACTTCTCAAAATAAGCTGATTTTTACAGCTCGGCCAAACGGGCTATAAAGCACGCACTACGGCTGCATTAGCAGAAATCCTAACAACAATCATTACAGTGAAGCGCTAAGATTCAATAAACCGTTCCATCTCCTCAAAGCACATATATTTAATTCTTTTAATCGACTTACAACGACCTATACGGCAGTGGGATTGTTCCCACATGGAAGAGAGAAGGTCTCTTTGGATCCTTTTAAGCACTTGTCCCTTTTGTGTCTTTGATTTAAGGCACATACTTTTAAGTGTGTGCAATTAAGTACACTATATATTTATATTATTATATAATCAAAGACTTGGACTTGGACTCTAAAGCCTAAAGTCGGGTCGGATCCTAAAGTTAATTGTTTTATTTTATGACAGAAAAATCAAATTTATTTGAATTTTAAATTCAAAAATCGAATAAACAGTTATGTCTGTTATGAAAGGGTCCAACCAAATATGTCTGTTCGTGAAACAAGACATCTTTTCTGAAAGGGTCTGTTGGTTGCCTATAAATACACAAGAATTTCCAACGAAGTGGCATAGAAAATCACAAGTATTATTGCAGGCTTTGTTGTATCATGAAGAGAATGTTTTGTATTTCCCTAAATTAGTATACAGGCGATAACTCTTTAAGGACAATCGATTTTCACGCCTCAAAGCCATTTTTGTTTATTATTTTGTAACAGCTGCTCGTATCAAACTTCTTTATCCATAGTGATTATAGATGGTCGATTGTAATCCAAAGAGCAAATCACTCATAACTCCTCCCAACAGGACTACCTTGAAAAATTCATAAAAGATTAACTCCCAAAGCTACATGTTTAACCAGAAAATAAGGATTTCGGTCAAAGCGTAATTTTAGAAGAACTCGGGTTACTGATAATCGAATAAAAAAATAAATGTGTAACAAGAAAAGAAAATTTGAACTGAGAGAGTAACCAAGTAATCAAATTTAATGCAATGAAAATAAGTATACTCCAATCACCATTAGTGTGTCTCATATAAATGTTATTTCTCTCCTTTTATAGCTATTTCTAAGTACTACATTTATTTCCTCTCATAATAGAACCATTATGAGAAATTAATGACATTAATGTAACGTTACAATTGATAATCGTAGCTGTTTCGTGAAGATTCTATAACGTTTCCTCTCATTGATGCTAATTAATTGCAGATAATACGTATCTGTACTTTTTGATAACTAGGTTCATTCCTCCGTCGTCTCTTCAAATCATCAAGAGATTCCATTAACAGTTCCTTTTGCTTTCTTGAATCTTTGCCCGTGCCTGTTAAGGTTCTCGACTCTTTGAATACTCTTTGCCAGCTGTCATTCTTCCATTGATCCACGTGCCTTGACATGTCAGCACATAATTAATTCCAAATGTTAACTTGATTTTCCCCAATACAGATAGTCCCCCCACTTGCCATATATTCAGCAATTGTTATTAACAAGTTGGGAAGTGGGATTGTTCCCACATGGAAGAGAGAAGGTCTAGGACTTGGACTTAGACTCTAAAGCCTAAAGTCGGGTCGGATCCCAAAGTTAATTATTTTATTTTGTGATAGAAAAATCAAATTTATTTGAATATTAAATTCAAAATTCGAATAAACAGTTATGTTTGTTATGAAAGGGTCCAACCAAATATGTCTGTTTGTGAAACAAGACATCTTTTCTAAAAGGGTCTGTTGGTTGCCTATAAATACACAAGAATTTCCAACGAAGTGGCATAGAAAATCACAAGTATTATTGTAGACTTTGTTGTATCATGAAGAGAATCATTTTGTATTTTCCTAAATTAGTATACAGGTGATAACTCTTTAAGGACAGTCGATTTTCACGCCTCAAAGCCATTTTTGTTTATTATTTTCTAACAGCTGCTCGTATCAAACTTCTTTATCCATAGTGATTATAGATGGTCGATAGTAGTCCAAAGAGCAAATCACTCATAACTCCTCCCAACAGGACTTCACTCTTAACCTTGAAAAAATTCATAAAAGATTTACTCCCAATGCTACATGTTTAACTAGAAAATAAGGATTTCGGTCAAAGCGTAATTTTAGAAGAATCGGGTTACTGATAATCGAATAAAGAAATAAATGTGTAACAAGAAAAGAAAATTTGAACTGAGAGAGTAACCAAGTAATCAAATTTAATGCAATGAAAATAAGTATATTCCAGTCATCATCAGTGTGTCCCATACAAATGTTATTTCTCTCCTTTTACAGCTATTTCTAAGTACTACATTTCTTTCCTCTCATAATAGAGCCATTATGAGCAATTAATGACATTAATGTAACGTTATAATTGAAAATCGTAACTGTTTCATGAAGATTCTATAACATTTCCTCTCATTGATGCTCATTAATTGCAGATAATACGTATCTGTACTTTTTGCTAACTAGGTTCATTCCTCCGTCATCTCTTCAAATCATCAAGAGATTCCATTAACCGTTCCTTTTGTTTTCTTGAATCTTTGCCNTTCCATTTTTGGCCAGTAATAGCCAACTCTAATTATGGTTTTTACCAAAGATCTCCCTCCAGCGTGACTTCCACAATGTCCCTCGTGTATTTCTTTCATCACATATTCCGTTTGAAAAGGCCCGAGACATCTTGCTAAAGGACCACCGAACATTTTTCGATACAAATGCCTTGATTTAATAGGTATTGAGCAGCCTTTTGATGGAGTGCCTGAGCCTTCTTCTTATCTTCAGGCAATATTCCATACTGCAAAAATATGACAATCTCGTTTCTCCAATCCCAAGTTAGATTATTGTAATTTACCTCGTTTTTATCTTGATCAAGTACTGAATGAAACAAATGAATCACGGAAGCATTTTCTTCATTGGTTACTTCTGCAGCGGATGCAAGATTAGCTAGAGCGTCCGCCTCGGCATTCTCTTCCCTTGGTATCTGCGTGACTTTCCAAGTCTGGAATTGTCTAATTAAATCCCGTGCCTTTTCCAGGTACTACTGCATCCTTTCCTCTCTAGCTGTGTAAGTCCCCTGTATTTGATTAACTACGATCTGCGAATCGCTTTTGATTATGACCTGCTCTATTCCGAGCTCTCGTGCCAATTCTAAACCTGCAATCATAGCTTCATATTCTGCCTCATTATTAGTGATAGGATGACATTTTATGGCCTGTCATATGGTTTCACTCGCAGGTGGTACCAGGACAATTCCTAGACCTGCTCATTTTACATTTGATGAACCGTCAGTAAATAAGGTCCAAGTACCTGGATTAGACCCGTTAAATACCTGCAGTTCTTTTTCTACTTCCAATTGTATCCCTTGACTAAAATCTGCCAAAACTTGTGACTTTATTCCAGTTCTAGGTTGATATGTAATGTCATATTTGCTTAGCTCTATAGTCCATTTGGCTAATCTACCCGATAACTCTTGTTTATGCAATATAGTACGTAAGGGATAGGCGGTTACCATAGAGATAGGATGACATTGGAAATAAGGCCTTAATTTCCTAGATGCCATAATTAATGCTAGCGCAAGTTTTTCTAAATGAGGATATCGAGTTTCAGTATCTAATAAAGACTTGCTAACATAATAAATCGGAGATTGTTTACCTTGATCCTCTCGTACTAATACAGCACTTACCGCAACTTCTGAAACATCAAGGTAGATAANATCCCCCACTTCATAAAAGGCCATGGTTCCATAACTGGATGTAATAATTCAGCTGGTCGATTCATGTTGTTGCCATATCTTTGGCATTTGTCACATTTAGCCACAAAATTTTCCGCCTATTCTTCCATTTTTGGCCAGTAATAGCCAACTCTAANCTTCAGACCATTCAAATTGATTTTGCTTCTTTTAGGCTGAAAAGAATTTGAAGCACTTTTCCGACGACATGGAAATAAATCTTCCCAAGGCTGTTATTCTTCCTGTCAGCCTTTGTACTTCCTTTTTGCTTGTGAGTATATCCGGAAGTTTCTCAATTGCTTTAATCTGCGTGGGATTTACTTCAATGCCACGGTTAGAAACAAGAAAACCCAAGAACTTACCTGATGACACGCCAAATGCACATTTCTCAGGATTTAACTTCATGTTAAATTTGTGAAGAATCTGGAATGTGTCAGTCAATGTTGAATATGATCCCCTGTTTGTTATGATTTGACCAGCATATCATCTATATACACCTCCATGGTTTTTCCTAGGTGTTCTTGAAACATTTTAGTCACTAGCCTTTGGTATGTTGCCCCAGCATTCTTTAAGCCGAACGGCATAACTTTGTAACAGTAAGTCCCCCTGTCTGTGATAAAGGAAGTTTTCTCTTCATCTAGAGGATCCATTTTAATCTGATTATATCCTGAATAAGCGTCTAAAAAACTTAATAATTCATGCCCTGCAGTAGCATCAATTAGTTGATCTATGTGCGGTAATGGAAAAGAATCTTTAAGGCAAGCTTTATTTAAGTCAGTATAATCTACGCAAACTCGCCACTTACCATTCTTTTTTGGTACTACAACAGTATTAGCCAACCAATTTGGATACTTTACCTCGCGGATGGACCCGATTTTTAAAAGTTTCTGCACCTCATCTTGAATCACCTGATTCTTGAAGGATCCTTGCTTCCTTTTCTTTTGTTTGACAGGTGGGTACGATGGATCTTCATTTAATTTATGAGTCATTACCTCCGGGGGTATATCTGTCATATCTGAGTGGGACCAAGCAAAACAATCTGCGTTAGCTTTTAAAAATTCGATCAACTTACATTCCATCTCTGGGCTAAGGTTGGTTCCAATGTAGACTTTTCTGTCTGCCCAGTGTACAAATAGTACCACAGCTTCCAATTCCTCGATCGTTGTTTTGATATTTTCATTTTCTTATGGTTCTTGAATAGTATCAGACCACGAATCTACATCTGTTTGCCCGTCTTCAGTTGAGGCTCATGTTGCTGAATCCTCAACCGAATTCTATGATTGCTATTTTTCGTCACATTTTATGCTTGAATCTACCACAGAGTTAATGCTTCAAGAAGCCTGTTGGTCACCACAGATTTGTCGTATTCCCCATTGTGATGGAAACTTGATAACTTGATGTAAAGTAGATGGGACAACGTCCATTTTGTGAATCCATGATCTGCCGAGAATCATATTGTAAGCCATATCCATTTCCACCACTTGAAATCTGGTATCTTTGATAACTCCTTCAGCGAATGTGGTGAGTATTATTTCCCCTTTTGTTACAATGCTCGAGTTATCAAAACCAGACAAGGTATGTACCTTAGGTATCAACTTATCATTGGCTTGCATCTCGTTTACCACTCTTAATAGAATGATATTTACGGAATTACCTGGGTCAATCAAAACTCGTTTTATATTAGTGTCATGTACAAGTAAAAATATTACCAGTGCATCATTATGCGGGGTTAGCACGCCATCTGCATCTGTAGCATCAAATGTGATACTATCTTTTTCCAAAACCTGTCGAACTTGCTTCTCGTGGGTAACTGTAATTTTTGACACTTTCTTTGTTGCCGTGTATGTTACGCCATTGATCTCTTCCCCTCCACTTATGACATTAACCATCCTTTTTGGTGAAGGAGGCTCTGGTGATTCTTGCCTATTCTTTGTATATGCTTGTTTTCCCTTTTCACTATACAATTCAGTTAAATACCCTTGTTTTAATAAATGTTCTACTTCACCTTGTAATAATTTGCAATCCGTCATTTTATGACCATGATCGTTGTGAAACTCACACAAAAAATCGGGATTTCGCATGTTTGGGTTTGATCTCATTTCTTTTAGCCTCCATACCTTATCTCCCATGCTTCTTAAAACAGCCACCAATTCGGATGTGCTAACATTAAAACTGTAGCCTCCGATCTTTGCTTTCGAGCTTCCATCGTCATCTCGCATGTTACGTTCTTTCCCGAACCTTGATGATGAACCTGAGTCTCTATCTCTTGATCTAGGATCATACCTTGGATTTTCCCGTATTGAACGCGAATCCCTTCCTGCCGGTCCCATGTAAGGCTCGAACCTGTTCTTACCGGACCTTTTTTCAGTTTCAGCTCGTCTTGAACTCACCCTTTCATTTTTCCGAGACTGAATGATAGTATCTTCCTCTATCCGCAGCTTCGTGTTGTACCTATTATAAAAATCATTCCAAGTTGTTGCTGGAAATTCTCGCAAACTTTCTTTTAGTCTCCTCGTGGCTTCCAAGCTTTTCTCATTTAGATTACTGGCAAAGGCCATAGCCGCCCAGTTATCAGGTACACGTGGCAACATCATCCTTTCACGCTGGAATCTGTCTACGAATTCCCCGAGCAACTCTGTATCTCCTTGTTTTATTTTGAAAATGTCCTCCATTCGTTTTTCAACTTTTTAGCTCCCGAGTGTGCTTTGATAAATGAATCTGCAAGCTCAGCAAAAGAATAAATAGAATTTTCAGGTAAAAGAGAGTACCATGTTAATGCTTCTTTTGTAAGTGTTTCTCCGATTTTTTTGACCAATACTAATTCAATTTCTTGCTTGGTCAAATCGTTTCCCTTTACCCCGGTTGTAAATGCAGTTACGTGATTCCGTGGATCAGTTGTTCCATCATATTTTGGAATATTGGGAATCTTGAATTTCTTTGGAACTGGTAAAGGAGCGGCACTCGGCTTCTAAGGTTGTTGAGAGTATTTATCCATGTCTACTCCCTTGATTACAGGCGGCACTCTAGGTATCTGCTCTATGCGATCGCTCTGCTCCTTGAGCTGTTTTTGCAAAGTTAGTACTAAACTTTGTAAATCAGAATTAACTGGGTTACCTGACCCTCCATCACGAGATTCGCTGGGAGTTCCTCTGCTGCCTGAGTTAACGAGTCCCGAGCGCGAATTCTCTATGGTCGCGCTGTTGTTTGGAGGTGGAGTTGGTGGTACGGTTGGCAACCCGCTAACAAAAGCTTGAAGAGCATTGCTGACCTGTTCTGCAATTAATTGTTTCAATGCTGCATCGATATCTTGATCGTCCCCACGCTGGTCATTCATATGCGATTCAGATCTGTCAGGTGTCCCTTCTCTAGACTGACGAGGAGAGTTTCGTGGTGAGGAAACTGGTGTTCCATCTCCTTGTTGATTTTGCTGATTCAGCTGTTGTTGCTGATTTTGTTGGTTGTTGTCGTTAACGTTCGACATGGTTTTTTTTTGGCAGAAGGACGGATTTGGAACGTAAAAAGATTATCAGATTCCCGGTAACGGAACCAATTTGTTTCACCAGAAAATAAGGATTTCGGTCAAAGCGTAACTTTAGAAGAACTCGGGTTACTGATAATCGAATAAAGAAATAAATGTGTAACAAGAAAAGAAAATTTGAACTGAGAGAGTAACCAAGTAATCAAATTTAATGCAATGAAAATAAGTATATTCCAGTCACCATCAGTGTGTCCCATACAAATATTATTTCTCTCCTTTTATAGTTATTTCTAAGTACTACATTCTTTCCTCTCATAATAGAGCCATTATGAGCAATTAATGACATTAATGTAACGTTATAATTGATAATCGTAACTGTTTCGTGAAGATTCTATAACGTTTCCTCTCATTGATGCTCATTAATTGCAGATAATACGTATCTGTACTTTTTGCTAACTAGGTTCATTCCTCCGTCGCTTCTTCAAATCATCAAGAGATTCCATTAACTGTTCCTTTTGTTTTCTTGAATCTTTGCCCGTGCCTATTAAGGTTCGCGACTCTTTGAATACTCTTTGCCAGCTGTCCTTCTTCCATTGATCCACGTGCCTTGACATGTCAGCACATAATTAATTCCAAATGTTAAATTAATTTTTCCCAATACAGTACAGTATTACATAAAAGAAGAATCCATATTTATGGCCCAACAATAAAAAAGCTCATTCTCGCTCGTAAATTGTAAAGAAAGAAGAAAATATAATATGATGTTACTCTTAAAGTAAATTATTTGATTTATTTTGTCAAGACTCGCATTTAAAGACAGAGAAAAAAATTACCTTTTAGCCTTGAAGTTGGTATTGATATTCTTTCCAAATACCTGAAAAATAAAGTGATAAACACTTTGCAGTTGAACACTTTCGGTATATCTGAAAAAATTAAAGATCAATTAGAATCTCAACAGATAGAGGTATAGATATGAGAAATATTGCAAAAGAATGTTAAAGTTGTTGTTTCCTTCCCGTCTCTCAATGCCGTATGAACCTAATGTGACGCAAGTGAAGATGCAAAAATGATACCGCATTGGTAAACATCTCCTATACCAGCCCCAGGGCTTAGTTCAAGTGGCAAAGATTGGGGAACTTGTGACGAACATAGCCTAGTGTTTAAGTTTCCCAAATTTTAAAGGCTACGGTTGGTCCTAAGGGTTGGACCACATTGATTTCTAGGTTATAAAAAAAACACATCTATGGTACCATCATATTCTGTTCATTTATTTCTATTATACCGCTATGAGATCTTTCAATTGTAAATTTTCTTAATTCGTCTTAGATGATCTTGAACTTTAGTTGCTTATGCTCTAGGAAATTGCGTAGGAAGAGAGTTCGATAGATAAACTTTATGTAAATAATTATGTTTGCTTCAAGTTCTGGACATATCTACATTGTTAGTTTTAACAAAGATTGTTATGTCATGTGACTTTGGAGTTAACTCATTGAAAGAAAAAATGATCCATACCAGATTGAACTTGTCCCACTGTCTCTTCTTGAATATAGAAGATCTAAGTAATCCTTCTCTAAAGCGTAATCCTTCTCTAAACCACTATTTAATTTTTTCTGTTGTCCTAAAATTGATGTTTTATTTGTCAATATTAGCGTTCGACTGTGATCCTGATTGAACATGAAATTTTAAAAAAAACATAGCTATTCTACTAATGTTTCAATGTTGGAAAACATATTGTTTAAATTTCTGCAAATTTCTACTCTTGTTACTTATGGCTATGAAGCCAACACAAGCCAACATACGCAAGAAGAAATAAATAAAAGCTACCGTAACCAAATCTAATACTGAGAAAATTATCTATAGCTAGAAATCGCAACCAAATCTAAGTACATAATTCAACATCTCTGAAGATTATACAGCTACAACGAATTTTGAATTTAGAGTTTGAATATTTGAAACTTCCTGACCAAGTTAAATCTACTAATCAACAGAGATGCATGCATTCCATAATCCGAAACCCAAAAAGCCTACTGCATAGTCTTGATTAAACAGAGAGGAGGGCAACACTTGAGACAAAAAAAAAAGGAAGGAGAGACAGAGAATGTGGGAGAAACCAAGAGATGAGAAATATTACCTTTTTTCGGTGAAAATCTCAAAGTTTTCTCTCTATCCTGATGCAAGATTCTTGCCTACACTTTCTCCCTCATGCTTTATTATCTAACCCTAAAAATTCATATCTGATTTAAAAGAAAAAGGAACTTTAAAAGTTAAAATAAAGAGCATACATGCATATCTTTGGAAGAGGAGCTAACCAGTGAAGTGGGTGTACCTTTGAGAAACTGATAAAAGAAGCCATGGGGAAATGATCAGAAGCAAGATGGTTGAGAAAAAAACAAAGAAAAATGCGGTGGCTGAAGACTAATAGATGGAAAGACAATATTGCCCTTAATTTGAAATTTATTGACATGAAGCAACCATGTCGAAAAAATTGCTCTTCTAATATATAATATAATAAACAATGAAAATAAGAAGCAAGAATTCTTGAAAATTGAAGTACAAGATTTTTTATTACTATCTCTCCAACAACGTCTGACATTTGGGATAATTCAACGTCTGCCTTCACACATCCCAGATTTGTCAGTTATAGATAATTCGAAATATAATTCGATTCAAGTTTTGATTTTGAAGAGAGAAGGAAACACAATTCACTATAGATGAATTAAGGTGAGTTTATAATGTTGGGAAAGCAGAGTGTGGCGGGAGAGGAGGGGATAAAATTGGGTTGGGTGGTTAGGTGCCACGTGCATCCACCTCATACAAATGTTAGGCCACGTAGGTTTGATGGTGGCCATGGTGGAGAGGTTAACAGCAGAAGGACAATTTTGATCTACTTTTATAACGTCAAAGGCATTATAGGACCGATAGTATAACGGATGGTAAATTTGATCCTTTTCAAATAGTATGGCGGCATATTTGAACCTTTTCCCTATAATATAGTATGAAGTATGATGGTTAGAAATTTAAATGTCACAACTCAATTTCCGCTGTAGATCATGATGGCGTCCAACGTCGTCGTTAAGCAAGCCAACGGTGAACTACCAACTTAATTAATTTACTTTTGAAATTTTAGAATTTAATTAAAGAAAGAAATTAATGCATTGGAAATCATGAATACATACAATATTAGTAAGACATAAAATAAAAGGGTGACAATATTAAGCAAAATCATAACCATTTACTGAAATTTCTCAAAACCCGATTTCACAAGTGCATGAGCATCTACTAGAAATACAATACTAATACAACTGTCTGAAATATAAAATAGACATGATAACATAAATGAATATGAAGGATACTTCGTGTGTTGCAGATCGCAACATAGAATGCGGCTCACCGTATAGTCCCCGCAATAGCTATGCTTTTGTGCCCAAATGACCACCAGGAACATATACTTGCATAATAAGTGTAGAAGTACACCATGAGTACGTAAAGCAACGCGCACCTAGCAAGTATCGAGCCTAACCCCGAAGAAGTAGTGATGAGGGGTCGACATCGACACTTACTAGTGGTCCAATGAATCAAGTACAGTAAAAAGTAGAAAAGCTTGAAGTATGGTAAGTAAACAATGAAAATAGATATAGATACATAATACGATGCTCAACTAAACAGTAAAAGCAAAGTCCTCGTATACCGGATAGTACCTCAAATGGAATATATAATGGTCAACACCAGGTAAAAGGTCACATCTCAAGTAAGGAAAACTCATGGGTATACTGACTTCTTATCAAACAGTATACACCATTATGCCGAGGCGAGGCAGCCGATCCCATAAGAGTGTTTCATAGAACTGCCGAGGCGAACGACCTAATCCCGTAAGAGTGTCTTACAACATCCCGCCGAGGCAAACGCCCGATCCCATAAGAGTGTATTGCAAT
The DNA here is from genome assembly GCF_001879085.1 of Nicotiana attenuata. Classification (NCBI taxonomy): domain Eukaryota; kingdom Viridiplantae; phylum Streptophyta; class Magnoliopsida; order Solanales; family Solanaceae; genus Nicotiana; species Nicotiana attenuata. The sequence continues at coordinate 40,540 of NW_017671172.1, forward strand.
GATTCTGCCGAGACAAACAGCCCGATCCCATAAGAGTACCGTTGAGGCGTTCAGCTCGATTCCATTAGAATATGAAACTTTAACGAGTCCTTGACCCCACTCACAAAAATTACGTGTGAGTTATGACTTTCAAGAAAACTTCCGTTGAATTCGCTCAACGTGGGAGAAATCCGTAAGGGAAGTGCAATTTTCACGGCTAATCAAGTAGCTCGTCAAGTATCTAAAATAGCACGTCCATTACTCTATGCGAGTCTAGTCCCAGATTATAGTGTGAATAAAAGCATTTAAACAAGCAAAAGTAACTCAAATAAAACAATTAAAGCATGACGTGAGTCTAAGTCTACTCGGACATAATCAGGAATTCTTGCCTACGCACGGACACTCGTCACCTGATACGTGCGTAACTCCCATAACATGTTGCACATAAGTAATATAACACGTACGAGGTAAATTCCCCCTCACAAGGTCAGACATTAGATTAGCTTCCTCTGAAGTTCCATAACCGGCTCCAACGCCTCTCTAACACCCCCAAACTGATGCTCATCGTTCCGAAACTAGTCAGATAACATGCAAACCAATAAAAATATACCCCAATACTCATAATTTTAACAAGGTATAATAATTCTCAACTCTGCTCGAAAAGTCAACAAAGTCAACCCACCGGGCCCACGTGCCTGAATTCTGAAAATTTTCAAAGTTAAACATTATCCATAACACCACGTACTTAAATATATAATTTATTTCTAATTCCATGTCCAATTTCGTGGTCAAAATCCAAAAATACTAATTCTAGATTTTTCTTCAAAATCTCACAATCTTTACCAATATTCATGTTCAAATCCATATATAATTCATGTATTTAACTTACAATGTGTAGAAACCACTTACTTTATGATGGATTATGAAAATGCTCCTTCAAGATCGCCCCAAAATCGGCTCCAATGGAAGACATGAGATAAAAATGATCCCAAGCTCGATTTGCATTCTTATACACTTCCCAGACATTGCCCTTCGCGATCACGGTCTAAAGACTCGCGATCGCGAAGAAAAACACAACTGCTGACCCAAAATAACCTACGCAATCGCGACCTTCCTCACGCGATCGTGATACACAACCAGCCTCACCAACGCAGCCCAACTCCAACCCTTCACGAACGTGTATAAACAAACGCTAAGACCCAGTCCAAGTACCTACGCGATCGCGTGTCCTCTCCCGTGAATGCGAAGTACAGCAGGTCCCCAGCTCCAGTTTACTCTTCGAGATGGCATGCCCCCATCCGTGATCGCGATTCACATGAAGCACACCAGAAATCAGTGATAAAACAAGGATAATTTGGCCGAAACCATCCCGAAACACATCCGAGGCCCCCCGTGACCCCGTCCAATCACACCAACAAGTCCCAATACCTTATCCAAACTTATCCAAGGGCTCGAAATGCCACGAATAACATCAAATCCACGAATCGACGATCAAAGCCTTCTATTAACTTTCAAACATTCAAACTTCGCCGAACGTGTCCGAATCACCTTTAAACATCCTGAAACGACGCCAAATTTTACGTATAAGTCACAAATCACAATACTAACATGTTCCAATGCTCGAAATCCCAAACAGACATCGATAACACCAAAGTCCACTTCAACTCAAACTTAGAAAATTCTAAAACCTTTAAAATGCCAACTTTTCATAATAAGCGCTGAAATGCTCCGGACCATCCAATACTCAATCCAAACATATGCTCAAGTCCAAAATCATCATACAAACCTATTGGAACCCTCAAATCCCGATCCGAGGTCGTTTACTCAAAAGCCAAACCTTGTCAACTCTTCCAACTTAAAGCTTCTGAATTGAAATCAACTCCGAACTTTCCGAAATTCAATTCCAACTTCACGTACAAGTCATAATACCTAAAGTGAAACTACTCAAGGCCTCAAACCACTGAACGGCGCGCTAGAACTCAAAAAACCGGTCAGGTCGTTACATTAAACTTAAAATTTCTAATTTAAACTTGCTCTAATTTGTTTTATCGCTCAAAATAGCAAAAAGTATCAAATGCATTAAGATGCATGATGTATTCCCTGATGTTATAGCTCTATTTATCAGTGTAAGAATATTAGGCTAATGTCAATTTTCCCGGCCCGGAATGAACGGAGACTAATGCCCTATGCGTCCAGGAAAAAGGGTTCTAAAGGAGCTTTTGGCAAAGTGAAAAATCCCCAATCACTCAAAGAAAAGAATCCTATACCCCACCACTTCCTTTATATCTTTCCTAACTGTTTCAAAAACATTCAAATCATTCATTGTCTCTTCATTCTTCTCTAACTAGCATCAGTTAGGAAGATTGTTTGGCAGCTCTGCAAATTAAGAAGTTTCGAAACGTAGCAACTGCAATGGCCAATGTTAGTACTTAGTACCTCAAAACCATTCGTATAGCAGGATTTTCAATCAAACTTTCAATCTTTTTATTATATCAATCAGTTCGAAATTTACTTTTCATTTGTGCACTAGGTAGTGGAGCTTAAAGTTGGTCTGCACTGTGACGAATGCATCAAGAAAATCTTGAAGGCAATCAAGAAAATTGAAGGTAAGACAAGCCCTTTCACATCTTCAAATTCCTAAAAATTTCTTCAACTACCACCAGAATATGTATTCTGAAATTCTATTAGTGAAAATCTGGAATTGGATGGTGTATGGCAGATATTGAAACATATGATGTGGATAAACAACTAAATAAGGTGACAGTAACTGGAAATGTGACTACTGAAGAGGTCATCAAAGTTCTTCACAAGATAGGGAAACAAGCCACCAACTGGGACCAACAATCAACTTACTAATCTCTAAGCCACTTCTTTATTAGACGATTATACCTCTCTATAGGTTCTCCTAGTTTGATCTTTATGTATCTTATTGCTCATTTGATGGAGATTTTGGAAGTAGTTTTACATTCTAAATCTCGATAGATCAACCAAAATTAAAATCTAATTTACTATTCACAATATTGGTTTTGTGCATCTATTTTTCTTTTGGCATTTATTGGAAAAACAAGGTACAAAAGTGCAGGATATAAAACAAGCTATGTACATTAGCTAAACAGATCTAGCTAACTCAGTGAGTCAGGCGCTTCCGAGTTGTGATCCGCTCTACCTTGGCTGCTGAATAGGCCTAGGGCTCACTTTCACGTTCACGATCTTCGGCACCTTCTTCCCATACCTTGGGATTTCAGCAGCAACACGTGATTTATTCCATTTCAACATCCCCAAAGTGATCAACTCCTTCTTATTCTCCTCTTCTAATCAAAACTAAATAAATTACTTATAATTATTAAAATTAGTAAAGAAAAAACTGTATTAATAAATGATGATATACTTACGCTTGAAATCGTTGGAGATAAAATCGATACCAGGGAGAAAAGGAACATAGGTAGCGTCATCAGTAGAGTCGGGTTCGGAGAAGCATTCACGAAGCCAGTAATGGCGGAACCAGGGAGAAGAGTGAACGAGGTCCCACCACTGGTCCGAAAAGTCCTCCACTTCACGATATTCGGTAGGAATGAAAATTGGAGCGTTAGGATTCAGGGTTGAAGTCGCCATTGTTGATACACAAAACCAAAAGTCGGGTTCCGCAATATATAATATGCTTTGGTTTGTGGGTTGTGCGCACTTGGTTTCCACTGCCCACTTATTTAGCAAGATTAGATGGGATAACCCATTAATTATAATTCCTTCCGTCCGCTTTAATTATTTTTTTCTTATGATTTATAATATTTGATTTTTTTAACTATTAAGAAGAAATTAATTTTTTTTCTAAAATTGTCCTTGAAATAAAGTATCTATAAATGTTTGTTATATTTTTGATGAATAAATTAAAAAATTAATATAATTATTTTTATTATTAATTAATGTTAAAAGGTGAATTCTTAATATATATATATATATAATTAAAAAATCAATTAAAATATACCGGTGGGAGTACCTATTTTTCCGTTTTCTTTTCGTTACCAAAAATAGAGCTGCTATTTCTTTTCTGTTCAATAATAACTGTATATTGCGTTATTAAAAGTAAAACCAATAGAGAGGAGGCACATACAGCGTATAATCTAATGCAACGTGACACAGCACGTGAATCTAGTTTCAATCCATTGCGTATTTGCCTTACACGTCATTGTTATTATCCAATTCACTGACTTTGCCTGCCAAATTGGACCTTATAGGGCGTTACATCCAAGAAATGAAATAAAATTTCGAAGGCTTCTCGTAACTCTCATCTGGGCTATTGGTTCAGATGAGAACTCAGCGACTCCACTGGACTAGTATTGGGCTGTCCAAAGTGTTAATGCTTAACGCACAAATAAGACACTTCGGTGTCATTATTATATTTTTTTTTTACTGAAATTTTCATAAAGCATTAATTTTTAGTTGTAATTAGTTATCTATAGATACTATTTGCTATATTACGGATTATAGATACCTTTTATGTGGTTATAAGATGTATTTGATGTATTTAAGCTATTGTATTCATAAATACATTAGCGAAAATAGGCGTGGATCAGGGAAGTCCAGCTAATCAGTATTCGAGTGTATTCGACTGTATTCATGGAGTGAAACATGGGATTACAGCTGAACAAATTATTATATTCGACTGTATTCACGGCGTGAAATAGGGGATTACACTGTTTTCATAAGGGAAAAGTGAATCAATTAACATAATAGACTCCTAATATAACTCAACAAACTCAATTATAACACACAAATTTTGTATTTTCAGTTATAAAAAGGATTCTCAACCGAAAAATACCCCAAAAACATAGCAATCTTCAGAGAAATTATATAATACATCTGAATACATAAATTATATTAATTACAAAAATATATGAATACATTCTTGGCATATAGCGAGACAGTGAATACAATGAAATACATAGAATATAACGGGATACATTGAAATACAATGGGAAAAAAAACAGTGAATACAATGAAATACATGGAATACAACGAGATACATTGAATTACAATGAAAAAAAGACAATGAATACATGAAAATATATTGAAATACATTAACAGAAAATCAAGTTGCTCAGCCCCAAATTTCGCTGTCTTTGTTCAAGAACAAACCCTAATTCCCGGCGAATCCGCCGTAACGACGTTTGAAGGTACAATAAGCGACACCTTTGAGATTTGAAGGTACAACATGCGACACCTTTTTTTATTACCTGCTACCGCGTTGACTACCTTTCCCTTCGACACTTTTAACTGCTACCGCCACAGTGACTGTCGTCGTCGTCGATGGCGGAGAACCACCAGTATCTCCGTCAACGTTCACTTTCATTTCGGAACAGAGAAGGAATACGCTATTACGTGATCAACCAAAAGAGTGAGAAGAAAACTCCCTTTCCCAAATCAGTTTGTTTTGGGGAAGTTCAAAGGTTGGTTAATTCCCTTTTCCAAATCTGTCAAAGTTCTCCTATTACAATGGAGGATATCGACCGAGGGTAATTTTTTTTTAATCAAAACACATACAGTAAGTGGGCTTTGCACAAATCCGGTGGAAAGAGGAGGAGATCGGAAAGTTTAATGGGATGGGGGAAGAGAATGAGATGTATCAAAGTAGAGAGAGAAAGAAAATAGTGTAACTGATTAGCATATTTAGTGGCTTAGGGCTATTAAATATTTTGCTATAAAGTATCTATAGAATATAATTTTTTTAAATGGTATTTATTTAAAATAAATAAGGTGTTAACCTTTGCTATAGGAGGTAAAAATTCTTTTTTTTTAACCTTGCTTGGTTTATAGGCAAAATTTCAAGTTTAATAAGTATCATCCATTGTTTATTTTATGAGTAATATTTTTGATTCTTAACTTTAAAAATTTCCCCACGAACCAAGCCGGAGTCAATAAATCAACATCACTCATTTTCAAGGTTATAGAGTATAATTTTCTGTAATTCAGGTTGTTTGGGCTAGGGCCTTGCGATCACTTTATTGTGAAACGCAGTGGGCCAGTGGCTAAGTTCAGCATTTACTTATTTACTTTGATAGGAGCAATTTTGAAGAAATTCAAAAATAGCCAGATTTATATGTGGCAATTGAAAAATAACCTTTGTTTCAAAAGTAATCGAATTTTAGTTATTTTTTACGTAAAGATAAATCTGAACGAAAACATTGTTCAAAATCCGAAAAATATCCCAGCATACTATACTAGAGTTCCAGCATAATATACTGGACTTCCAGCATAATATGCTGGAAGTTCATATATAGGTGCTCAAATCTCCAGTATATTATGCTGGAACTTTCCGTGTGTTGGAGTTCCAGCATAATATGCTGGAAGTTCATACACAAGTGCACTAATCTCCAGTATATTATGCTGGAACTTTCCGTGTTGCAGTAAAATAGTGGCTATTTTTGAATGACTTTGTAAATGTTGGCTATTTTTTAATTACCCGTCCGAAAACTAACTAATTCGTTTTCCCAACTTGGCTATGGGATGGATCTTCTTATAAGATTAGTTCGATAACATTACAGCCTACAGGCAAAGGATACATGAAAATTTCAACTTTTCAGAAATGTTCCGTTTATGATTTCAAATTTATGTGACATGATATTAAAAGGGGACGATTGGAATACTAAGGGTAGAGCGATAAATCGCCACATATTATAACAAGTCATTAGTCATTTGACTATTTTTGAGTTTCTTGATTGTTCGCGGATAAAAATTTATACTCAGTCAATGAAGTTTTCATCTATGTAATCCACACGATGAAAATCTAAAGTTTCTTTTTATAGCCGAAGTATCCCATAAATTATATATGTTAATTTTTCTTTTCTTTTTTGCTAATGTGAAGCCATTTATTTAAAACGAGAATTTAAAAAGTTAATATTTCATGATCTTCATAGTCACTAGCTCACACCGTTTTTCTGTTTACTATCTATCTATATCTAGTCGTTCAATTACGGAAGCTATACACCTTGTTAGGCGATTGGTGGAACTGTACAGAGAAAGAAGGATCTGCACATGGTGTTTATTGACCTAGAGAAAGCGTATGACAAGGTTCCTAGAGAAGTTCTCTGGAGATGCTTGAAGGCAAAAGGTGTGTCGGTTCCTTACATTATGGCGATTAAGGACATGTATGCTGGGGCAAAGACTCGAGTTAGGACAGTAGGAGGCGATTCTGATCATTTTCCGGTTGAAATGGGATTACACCAAGGTTCTTCCCTCAGTCCGTTTTTGTTCGCCCTGGTGCTGGACGCGTTAGCACACCATATTCAAAGGGAGGTGCCATGGTGCATGCTATTCGCCGATGACATAGTTCTGATTGATGAGTCGCGAGCAGGTGTTAACGATAGGCTGGAGGTTTGGAGACAGACTCTTGAGTCTAAGGGTTTCAAGCTGAGCAGGACGAAGATGGAATACCTGGAGTGTAAGTTCAGCACTGAGCCGGGCGAAGTGAACGTGGATGTGAGGCTTGAATCATAGGTCATCCCAAGTAGAGGCAGCTTCAAGTACCTTGAGTCGGCTATCCAGGGGGGAGGGGAGATCGATGAGGATGTTACACATCGTATTGGTGTAGGATGGATGAAGTGGAGGTTAGCATCTGGAGTCTTGTGTGATAAGAGAGTACCACCGTTACTCAAAGGTAAGTTCTATAAAGCGGTTGTTAGACCGGCCATGATGTATGGGGCTGAATGTTGGCCAATAAAGAACTCACATATCTAGAAGATGAAAGTAGCATAAATGAGGATGCTGAGGTGGATGTGCGGGCACACTAGGATGGATAAGATTAGGAATGATGATATTCGGGAGAAGGTGCATGTGTCTCCCATTGATGACAAGATGCGGGAAGCGAGACTCAAATGGTTCGGGCATATCCAGAGGAGAAGTCCAGATGCACCGGTAGGAGATGTGAGAAGCTGGTTGTGGAGGGCACGAAAAGAGGTAGAAGGCGGCCTAAGAAGTATTGGGGAGAGGTGATCAGGCAGGATATGGCGAGGCTTCAGATTTCCGAGGACATGACACTGGATAGAAAGATGTGGAGGTCGAGTATTAGGGTTGTAGGTTAGGAGGTAGTTTGACTCTTTCCTTTCTTTGTACCATTGCGAGACCAGTCTGGTAGAATTTTTGTCTAAGATAGTTAGTGGCAATGTTGTGTCTTACTATTTCACTTTTCAGCACAGGAACTATTTACTAGCTATCGCTTTTGCTTTGCATCTTTCTTCTGAATTTTATATTGTTCCTGTTTTTCATATGATATCTTTGCTGATACTAATATTGTCTCCTTTTGTCTTTTTGTTTTTTTGAGCCGAGAGTCTTTCGGAAATAGCCTGTCTACTCCTTCGGGGTAGGGATAAGGCTGCATACACACTACCCTCCCTAGACCCCAGTAGTGGGATTTTACTGGGTTGTTGTTGTTGTTGTTGTATCTATCTATCTATCTATCTATCTATCTATCTACCTATCTATATCTATCTATTCTATATTGTTATAAAAGCATGAATAAAATGTTGGGTTACAAAAATAACTGATCACGCCCAACTATGCCTTATAAAAAGGACAAAGCGATCGCTGCAAATATATTCCGGTTAACAAGTCCGGAGTCGAATCTCACAGGGAATTAGCCAACCGATCACAGCTATTGGGCTCACAGAAATTCACGTATTCAATCTTCAGAGATGTTTGAGTAACAAAATGGGTGTTTATTAACTAAATATTACGTAATAAAAATGCAGTAAATTAAGACTAGCTATAGACTGATTGTAAGCAAGAATGAGAATGGTCTAGGGTTATAATTTCCCCTCTTGTCGGAATCCTTTCCGCTATGTTTGCTATAAATTTGCCTAAATCTTCTCTATCGATCCTGAGTACTCTAACTGTCGAAACTCTCTCCCGAGTAATTACAACAATATACTAGTCATATTCTCTTGAATTACGCTAGCTGGCCTTAGTTACAGCTCACTTAGATCACACCCAAGGTTTCGTTATCCCTAATCCCATCTTTAAACCCTTCGTATTGATCCCTCATATACGTTAGGAGTGGTGTTGTTCAATAACTACCTAAATATACACTCTCTCCCGAGTAATGCATACTAAATAGGCACAGCCGATTGAGGGCCCTTCAATCAACATCAATCACAATATAGTTGAACAAACAGAGAAATTCATAAGGCAAATCTATATTAACATATCAGAAATTCATCCTCCAAGAGGTTCCATCAAAACCCTAGATTAAATGTTTAGCTACTCATGGTAAAATAAGATAAAGCCATAAAATAATTCATAATTTACAAAATAATGATAAAAGGAAGAATAATGAAAAACTCTAATGGTGTCTTGATCTTCTCACACTTGTTCTTGCCTCCAATTGAGTCTAAAAAGAAGTTTTTTTTTTTTTAACTTGGGCGAGTTTGTTGAGTCTATATAGGGTTAGGATAAGTTTCCCACGCTTTACACTTTGGCCCCTGGACTTTCTTAGCATTCTCCAGATCGACCGCGGTCCGACTGCGGTCGTTTTAGACAATTATGTTTTTGCGCCTTTTTCCACCGCGTTCCAGCCGCGGCCTTACCGCAGTCGCGATGGACTGTTGCCCATTTTTTCTTCGTCTTTTCTTGCTCGTTTTCATCCGGGCTCTTCTCGATTGGCCTTGTATCTACATATTTGACCCCAAAATACTCTATATCCTCCTCCTAACTCGGAGTAGCTCCTGCAAAGCATAAATACTTCAATTAGAGCATTTTGTTATCATTTAGCACTTAAAACATCAATAAAGTATGGTTAACTTAGAGCATAAATAGCATCTACATCGCATAATATAGGCTACTATCAGCACCCCACACTTAAACCGTTGCTAGTCCTCTAGCAACAAAACCACACTCTATAGGCCTAATCATCACTGGGTCACTTCCATACTCCTTATACCAAGAATAATTCACATAGGTAGACTACCTTAGCGTAACATCCTAACCTTAAGAGTGGACTCTCTCTCTCTAGCCACGTAATGTCCCTAACCGGCTTTCATACTCTCAATCAGAGGTCCAGACTTACCTTCCCTTCATGAATCACGTGCCTACTCACCACAAAAGAGACTTGTGTCATGGTCATTGTAATTCACACACTGAGGAATTCAAATACGTAAGATTCCACTCACCCTCAGAAATAAATTCTTATGCCACAAACAACGCACCATAGGCTTGCCCGTAGTGTAATACTCGACTAATCGAGCTCATTTGGTCTAGAATCCAGTAGAACTTTATTTGGTTGTAATGTTGGCTGCGGGACAGGTAGGATACATATGGGTATAGTGACTACACCTCCCTAAGCACTTCAATATATTTTTCACTTTTAAGCGCATACCTTTGTCAAACCTTCATTCCACCTTTACATCATTGAGTTAAACCCCCTACTTCTTTAAGCACACGTTTTCTTTTAAAAGCCACCACCATTTTGAGACTTATTCTTTTAAAAATTATTCAGCTCAGCCTCTTCTTTTTTTTTAGAGATTCTGGTGGCTTCTAGTATTGCTTATCACACAGTGCACCCTTTTTTTTTCATGTCTTCTTAGTTCCACTCAAAAGCCCAACCAACCACCCCACACTTTAACTTTTCCATATTCATTACAATTCAAGTGCTTCTAAGAGGTGATAGGGTTCAAAAAGATAGACAATTCACAACTTGGGTAAATACCAAACAAATCTATACAATTGTAAAACAACAACAACCGTCCCCCACCCTACACTTAAAGATTTGGCATGTCCCCATGTAAAAGAAATTAAAGCAGAGTAAGGTAAGGGGAATTCCCTGGTGCTCAATCCTGATCGGAGACGGTGCCAGGATCGAGGTGACACGCTCGTCCTAGCGCCCGGAGCCAACCCATGATCTTTTTCTCTGACCTAGCACTTTGAGTAGCCAAAGTTTCAACTCTAGCACTCAGGTCATTGACCGAAGTGTGTAGGCCAGCCATATCCTGCTCCAAGGCTATCATCCGGGTACTCCGGCGGGCTTGTGACGGGCCCGCCTCATCAGCAATCTGCACCGGTGGGGCGGCAACATGCATAGCTCCCTTATCATCATCATCATCATCCGCCACAGCTTGCTCTTTCCCAACTGTGATTTTGCTAGCCTTGAATGGGGCTTTTAATGGCAACTTCCCATCTACTATGGGATTTTCGGGAACTCGTGAAGCACGACACAACTTGGTGACCAGGGAACGGAAGTAGAACCCTTTGCTTGTCTCCGTGGAGCGAATGAACATTTCATCCTGAATGAGCCGGGCCACGTCAAAATCGTGGTGGTTTACGAAATACCAAATCGTCGCTGCTCTTGGCGCATTAACATATGTAGTGTTGCTGGATGGCAGCAAACGACTGTTGATGATCGTTAGCCAACATTTAGCTTCCCAAGTGAGAGATTGGGAGTTCAGGTTCATTCTCGGCTTTATCCATATTGGATCCCGGCCAGCCACACAGATTGTTTGAACAATTAGGTTCAACATAACAGGTGGGCTCTGATAATCTTGGTAATAATCCGTCTCTCCAGTGAAGACCGGCAAGCTGTACACTCGGCGGATGGCCTCAAGAGACGCATTCACTGGGGTATTTCGTACCGTGACAACCCTATCAACATGGTCCGGGCAATTAGCATAGAATTCCCTTACCATCATTACATTGCCCTCTTATGGCTCATTAAAGAAGATGTCCAGCTGACGTCTCCTCAATTCTTCGTAGATACTTGGGCATTCAACTCGCAAGGCATGCCTGTCAATGTGTACTTCAGGCACCGGCTTCTTGGATGTCTTTGCATTAAACCTATCTTGAGCCGCTTTGGAGACAAACCGGGTGCTGTCAAACTGGCTCGAACTAGCCTGAGCTCGAGCTCTGAATGAACCTCCTGGCCCACTAGCGGAGGAACCTGTGGCATGTCTTTTCCTTGATTGATGCATTGTGCCTGACAAAACAAGGGCTACTATTAGTGAGGGTTTGAGTTGTGTGAACCCTGGGTGGTTACTCAGCCTTCACCACCACCATGGTCACATTAGCCATTACAGCTCAATGGGGTAATTTCACAAGCACCTAGTGTGCATGGAACTATGATTTAACGCACTTATCCCATGAAAGTACAAACTCCCCCCCAAATCAACCACAATCACTACACAAACTCCACTCCACCACAATCAACTTCACACAACAACACCATGCTCTTCTCTACTATATTCTACATATTACCCACTAAAAAGAAGAAAAGAAAACCAAATTTTTTACTATAGATACTACAACAAATCTAACATTAAAATTGCAAAAGAGAAGGGGAGAAGAAGAGAGAACGAAATCATGACATACCTAAGACTTGTAGAGTTGGAGTGTAATGGAGGTTGGGGAGGAGGGGAGTCGGAAGTGGGTGTGTGTGTGAGAAAGAGAAAGGGGTTTGTGAGAGATAGGAAGAAGAAGAAGAAGAAGAAGAAGAAGAGGCGTGGGGGTTAGAGAGTTAGAGTAAGAAGGGGAGTGGG
>NW_017671172.1:53050-115426 GCF_001879085.1 Nicotiana attenuata
AGGTTTAGTTTTTAATGGGTTTAGAAGAGAAAAAGAAAAAAAGAAAACAAACTAAATAAAAAAAAATTAATTACAACTTACCTGGTCGGGGCAGAATGGTCGTGATTCACCGCGCCCTGTCCGCATCCCGACTGCGGTCGCGGTTAAAAAGAAAATGAGAACAGTGGCCTCGTAAACCACCGCGCCTGGTCCGCGCCCCGACCGCGGTTGCGGTGGCCAAAAACAGAATGTACCTTATCTGCCGCGCCCGGGCCGCGGTCGCGGTCACGGGCTTCCGAAATTTTGTTTTTTTTTGTTTTTTTTGTTTTCCTCATTTTTTTTACCTTTCCGGAGTTGGTTCTCGACCCCGACTTCTCCCAATATGCACCAATCTTGCCCTGTACACTAATAAAAGGGTTAGTATCATACACATCAAATACAACATCAAAACAAAAAGAGAAACAAAAGAAGACATGGGTTGCCTCCCACACAGCGCCTGATTTAACGTCGCGGCACGACGCTGATAAGCGCATTTAAGGTACGCTCAACTTTGGAGGCTCGACCAAATGGGTCACTAACACTTTTTGTGCTTCCTCCATGCCCACATAATGTTTCAGTCTATGCCCATTGACTCTAAATGTGCGAGAGTCATTACTCGCAGCAATCTCTACTGCTCCCGTGGGGTGAACTTCAACCACACGAAAAGGGCCTGGCCATCGTGATTTCAATTTGCCCGGAAACAACCTTAGATGCGAGTTGTATAGAAATAGCGTACCTCCAGGTTTAAAATTCCGCTCAAGAATATTCCTGTCATGTATCATCTTTAATCTCTCCTTGTATAATCTTGTGCTCTCAAAAGCGTGATATCTGAAATCATCCAGCTCATGCAATTCTGTTACTCTGCTTGTTCCGGCTGCTTCACTATCGAGATTCAATTGTCTCAATGCCCACCAAGCTCTATGTTCCAACTCTACGGGTAAATGACACGCCTTCCCAAACACCAATTTGTATGGCAACATGCCAATTGGAGTTTTGAAAGCGGTTCGATATGCCCACAGTGCATCGTCTAACTTCCTTGCCCAATCTGTTCTAGTTGCATCCACAGTTTTTGTCAGCACACTCTTTATTTCTCTATTTGAGACTTCCACTTGCCCGCTTGTTTATGGATGATATAGGGTGACCACCTTGTGGCATACATTATACTTCTCCAACAACTTTGTAAAGGCTCGATTGCAAAAGTGAGTGCCTCAGTCACTCATTATTGCCCTTGGGGTGCCAAATCGGGTGAAAATGTTCTTCCTCAGAAAACCAATTAACCCCTTTGCATCATTTGTAGGCAGTGCTGCAGCTTCCACTCATTTGGACACGTAGTCCACAGCGATGATATGTACTTGTTGCCATATGAGCTGACGAACGGCCCCATGAAGTCGATCCCCCATACATCAAACATTTATACTTCCTAAATTGGGTTCATGGGCATCTCATGTCTGCGGGAAATGTTCCCCGTTCGTTGGCATTCATCACAGCCCTTTATCCATAGATGTGCATCTTTGAACAGTGTTGGCCAATAGAACCCTGACTCCAATACTTTCACAGCTGTCCTCACTCCCCCAAAGTGCCCACCATATGGTGACGCATGACAAGCCTGCAAAATAAAAGACTGGTCTATCTCGGGGATACATCTCCAGATCATGTTATCAACACAAATCCTGAACAGATAAGGCTCATCCCAATATTACATATGACAATCACGAAAGAACTTTTTCTTTTGAACAGAAGAAAGGTCATAAGGAACAATACCGCTCGCCAGGTAGTTTGCAATATCTGCATACCATGGCGCTTCCTCGAGACTCATTGTTAGTAGTTGTTCATCTGGAAAGGTTTCCAGAATCTCTTCTACCTCAACCTTCTTTTCAGCTCCTTCCAGCCTGGATAAATGGTCAGCTACTTGGTTCTCCGTTCCCTTTCGATCACGAATCTCCAAATCAAATTCTTGCAGCAGTAGCACCCATCGAATCAGGCGCGGTTTTGACTCCTTCTTTTCAATTAAGTACATGAGAGCAGCATGTTCAGTATAAACAATTACTTTGAGCCTATCAGGTAAGACCTGAACTTGTCAAATGTGAACACCACAGCCAGCATCTCCTTTTCGGTTACAGTGTAATTTAGCTGGACTCCACTCAACATCCTACATGCCTAGTATATTGTATGCATGATTTTATCTTTTCGTTAAGCACTGCTCCCACAGCGTAGTCACTAGCATCACACATCAAGCTCAAACGGTTGCTCCCAGTTGGGGGCAACTATGATAGGTGCTGTCACCAGTCTCTTCTTTAATTCCTCAAAAGCTACCCTGCAGTCATCAGAAAATACAAAAGGGTGATCTTTTTCAAGCAATTTACACAAGGGGTTAGCAATTTTGGAAAAGTCTTTTATAAATCTCCTATAGAAACCGGCGTGCCCAAGAAAACTTTGGATTTCTTTGACTGAGGTGGGTGGTGGAAGCTTTTCTATCACATCAAATTTTGCTCTATCCACCTCAATACCTTTACTTGACACTAGGTACCCCAAGACTATACCTTCCTGTACCATGAAATGGCACTTTTCCCAATTTAGTACCAGATTAGTCTCTATACACCTTTTCAAAACTCGCCTCAAGTTCACAAGGCAATTATCGAATGAATTCCCCACCACTGAGAATTCATCCATGAAAACCTCCATTATCTCCTCTACCATATCTGTGAAGATGGCCATCATGACCTCTGGAATGTGGCGGGTGCATTGCATAGGCCAAACGGCATTTGCCGAAAAGCATAGATTCCATAAGGGCAGGTGAACGACATTTTTTCTCTATTCTCTAGGGCAATGGAAATCTGATTATACCCCGAGTACCCATCCAGGAAGCAAAAGTGAGACCTCCCTGCCAATCTATCTAGCATTTGATCAATGAATGGCAATGGAAAGTGGTCCTTCCTGGTGGCCAAGTTCAACTTCCTGTAGTCCATACAGATTCACCATCCTGTGACTGTTCGTGTAGAGATCAACTCATTCTTCTCATTTTTCACTACCGTCATCCCTCCCTTTTTCGGTACACAGTGCACTGGGCTAACCCAGTTGCTATTAGAGATGGGGAATATGATTCCCGCATCTAACCATTTAATCACTTCCTTTTTCATCACTTCTTTCATGTTGGGGTTCAACCTTCTTTGATGTTCTCTGGAAGGTTTGTGCCCATCTTCCAGCAGAATCTTATGCATACAGAAGGCCGAGCTGATCCCCTTAATGTCTGCAATGGTCCACCCAATTGCAGTCTTGCACTCAGTTAGTACCTGCAAAAGTTGTTCTGCTTGCACATCTAACAAACTGGATGAGATAATAACAGGTAGAGTTGAGTTAGGTCCTAAGAATGCATACCTGAGATGAGATGGCAGTGGCTTCAGCTTTGGTGGCTCTTCTATTGAAGGCTTAGCTGGAGGAGTTTTTCTTTCCTCCAAGTGCAAAGGCTCAAACTCCAGCTCCCTTTTCCAAAATCCTTGGCCTTCAAGAGCAAGTACCCACTCTGCCAAGTCTTCACCATTAGCTTCATCTAAATTCATGAGACAAGCTACTAGAGGGTCTTTAAGGTTCAATGTTGCATCGTCCTCCTCCAACACTACATCCACCGCATCTATTAGAGAGCAACTGGCAAATTCACTGGGTTTGCGCATAGATTTCTGCACGTTGAATGTTATCTCTTCATCGTTTAATCTCATTTTGAGCTCTCCGGTTTCACAATCAATTAGAGCTCTCCCAGTGGCCAAGAATGGTCTTCCCAAAATTATGGGAATTTCCTCGTCAACCCGACAGTCAAGGATGACAAAATCTACTGGAAACACAAACTTCCCAACCTGCACCAATACATCATCTAGAATCCCGGAGGGCTTTTTCACAGTTCGGTCAGCCAGCTGTAATAGCATAGACGTGGGTCTAGCTCTTCTAATGCCTAGCCTTTTGTAGATAGCTAGGGGTATAAGGTTTATGCTTACTCCCAGATCACACAGTGCCTTAGCAAATGCAAAGTTGCCTATTGTGCAAGGATTGTGAAACTCCCTGGTTAAGACAGCTTCTCAGCTATGGGTCTCGTCACAGCAGCACTGCAAGTCTGAGTTAGTGTAACCGTGGCCAAGTCTTGAAAGTTGAACTTGCGGGACATCAAG
Source organism: Nicotiana attenuata (assembly GCF_001879085.1). Lineage (NCBI taxonomy): Eukaryota > Viridiplantae > Streptophyta > Magnoliopsida > Solanales > Solanaceae > Nicotiana > Nicotiana attenuata. The sequence goes on from NW_017671172.1 coordinate 57,226, forward strand.
TCCTTTATCATCTTTGCATACCAAGGCATTTCCTTTAAAGCATCGATCAATGGAATGTTTACCTGAATCTGCTACAACATCTCCAAGAATTTCTTGTACTGCTCATCTTTTTGATATTTAGCCAATCTCTATGGGAATGGTGCTGGAGGTCGCTTCTTCCCTGTAATTTGGTTTTTCTCTTGTTCGCGCACTGCTTCTACTGTCGGTTCCGGTGCAACTTCAGTCTCTTTCTCAACCACATCTTCCTTGTTGGTGTTTTCTTGCGCATTCTGTACCGTCACCTCAGTTAAACCTGCTGAACCATCTATCTCAATGGGTACTGGCACCAATGTCTCAGTCGGCCTGCTTTCGCGAGCAATTTCTTGCTCCAGATCTAAGTCCCTACCATTTCGGAGACTCACTGCAATCAGCTACTTCGGGCCCTGATCTTTTGGATTGATTTCGGTGTCTGCAGGTAACGTCCCATGAGGATGATTATTTAGGGCCATGGAAATCTGTCCTAACTGGATCTCAATATTTTTAATCGATGACTCATGTGAGTCTACTCTGTCAGCTAGCTTTCCACTGGACCCAATCACTTGTTGCATCATACCCTCGAGTTTAGCAAACCCATCTTCATGTCTCACAATCTGTTGTTGTGGAGGTTGTTGATAAGCCTGCTGCTGATTTTGCTGGTTGTACCCTTATTGCCTTTGGTAAGCACCATTTGCCCCTGTGGTCGCATAGCCCCATGATTATTGTTGTTATTGTACTGCTGCTGAGCTGGTCTGTATTGTTAATTTTGCTGACCCTAATTCTGACCATCTGGTCTCGGTCCCCCGTATTGCCCACATAATTCATGTTCTCCTGATATTGTTAATTCTCACCTTCAGCACTCCATGAGCAGACATATGGCTGATTAATGCATGATGTGCATAGACCCCCATTAGTTGCATCAACTATGTGTACCTGCTGCAAGAATGAGAATGGTCTAGGGTTATGGTTTCTCCTCTTGTCAGAATCCTTTCCGCTATGTTTGCTATAAATTTGCCTAAATCTTCTTTATCGATCCTGAGCACTCTGACTGTCGTAACTCTCTCCCAAGTAATTACAACAATATACTAGACATATTCTCCCGAATTACGCTAGCTGGCCTTAGTTACAGCTCACTTAGATCGCACCCAAGGTTTCGTTATCCCTAATCCCACCTTTAAACCCTTCGTATTGATCCCTCATATACGTTAGGAGTGGTGTTATTCAATAACTACCTAAATATACACTCTCTCCGTACTAAATAGGCACAGCCGATTGAGGGCCCTTCAATCAACAGCAATCACAATATAGTTGAACAAATAGAGAAATTATTAAGGCAAATCTATATTAACATATCAGAAATTCATCCTCCAAGAGGTTCCATCAAAACCCTAGATTAAATGTTTAGCTACTCATGGTAAAACAAGATAAAGCCATAAAATAATTCATAATTCACAAAATAATGATAAAAGGAAGAATAATGAAAAACTCTAATGGTGTCTTGATCTTCTCACACTTGTTCTTGCCTCCAATTGAGTCTAAAAACAAGCTTTTTTTTTTTTTTAACTTGGGCGAGTTTGTTGAGTTTATATAGGGTTAGGATAAGTTTCCCACGCTTTGCACTTTGGCCCCTAGACTTTCTTGGCATTCTCCAGATCGACCGCGGTCGCGGGCCAACTGAAATAACCTTTGTAGATGCCTCTAGTGGAATCGAAATAATATTCCTATGTCATGCACTACTTGCAAATGCCATATCAAGAGGTATGATATTGTTAATAATAACAACAACTGGTGTACCAGCAACGATTTTATTATGAGGTAGTACAAATCACTTCAAATTTGATATACCTCTTCAAATAACTGAAATAACCATCACAAATATCAAATCAGAGCAATAGTGCTAAATTTATAAGGAATGCAAAAGTGATAATATGAGATGAAGAGCTTTTGGTTAAGCGTCAAATGATTGAAACAATCGCTCACAGTTTTAGAGATATATTGGATATCGATGAACCGTTTGGTGGAAAAGTAATAGTTTGGAAGGTGATTTCTGTCAAGTACGATCAGTAGTTTCAAAATTAACCAAAGCAGAATTTGTAAAAGCTAGCTTGCCAAAATTATAGTTATGACCTCAAATGAAAAATATTCAAATGACAAGAAATATAATAATAAGAATAGATCCAACATTCAGTGATTTCTTGCTTCGTGTAGGAAACGGAGAAGAGATTCCAATAAAAGATAATTTGGTTCATCTAGAACACTTGGTTATCAACTCCAATGGTAATAGTAGTGCATTCAATAAGGAAAATATTTTCATCATTAGATTAAAATGCAATTTATGCAAATTACATGATAGAAATTAAAGAGCTATCCTAGCTAGCAAAAATGAATATGTTGATCAACTAAATAAAAGGTTGATTGCTAAGTTTTATGGTAAAAATAGAATATTTTTCAGTTCTGACTTAGTAGAAGATGACACCACAATAACTACCAAGATGAATACTTAAATACTTTAATACCAAATGGCCTTCTACCATACATATTTGTTGTCAAGTTCATTATTTCTTACGTATGTTACTGTCGCCATATATATAATAGACTAAGTTAAAGTTGATCTTCTATTGCATATAGGTTGATTTTGAAGAAAAATATGCCCGTCACGCTATTGAAAACTTAGATCCACTGAATAGCTTATATAATAGTACACATATGGTATATAGAAGTTTTGACCATAACGTCATACATGCAGAACTTATGATATTGAGCAATGTGCTTCTAAGTACGTGTTTATCCCCGAATTTAACTTTTGTCTTTCGAAACTAGAGAATATCCTTTTAAATTTGTTTGAAAATAATTTTCAGTATGTTTATGTTTTGTAGTTATAATAAATAAAGCACAAGAACAAACATCCTAAATATTGAACTATATTTACCACAATATTTCTTACACGAATAACTATATGTTGCACTTTCAAGAGAGATATCAATATAAAGAAGTGTTCGGTAAGATACCATCACATTAGATAACTTTATACCATAATACATAATTATCTACTTAACATGACTAAAATTGATCATTTATGTAAGTTCTGATGATATCCTTTCATTTTGAAATCACGTATTATGCTAATGTAATAATATTTTTCAGCATTTAGATGATTGTTGCAATAATCATATATAAAATTTCTCTCATTAATTAAAATTTATTGTTCCTTCATAATAAATATATATTTAAACCATCATGTGCCATTATTAACATGCAGCGCACATTTATAGATACTAGTAGTATAATAAATATTCAACCATACATTTTAAGTTTTCTCTTTCTTTTTGCTAATGCATGCATCGCATCAAGTCTAACGACCTATTCCCTTCGTCCCATTTTAACTGTCTTTTTAACTCTTTTCATATCCAGTAAGAAAAACAATAAATACAAGGTATAGTTTACCAAGCTGCCCTTGTTAAATGTTTTTTAAAATTGAGCAATATTAAAAAAATTACTACTACTTATAGTTGAAAAATAATTAACAAATTTAGTGTTGAAATCCTAACATAATAATTATTTTAGGATAATTATTTGAGCTTAAGCGACAACTAAAATAGGACAGATGGAGTACTATATAGTTACCAAATTCAGTGTGAATATGAATTTCGCTATTTATACTAATCACCTCCCCCTCTCTTTTTTCTTCAAGCAAGGTCCCTTAAATAGAGCGATGTAGGTGGAGAGAAAATAGTAATACGTGTCAAGTTAATATTATCTGTTGAATCTATAAACCATTTACTCATAACAAACTTAATCCACCAATCATGAGTGATGCATCTCACTTAGTGCAAACATTCATGTTTCTATGTATCAATTCTTACCCTGAAAATTAAAGAACAAAATAAGAAGAAAGAAGAAAAAGGTAATAAATAATGGGGAATGCGGCAGTTTTGAACAACACCTCATCAACATCTACTACGCAGAATATATTGTGCTATGATCCAGAAGATGTCTCCTCCAATGGTTACAAAGTCCGTAACCCTTTAAAGTTTCCAGCACCTCTTATGGTATTTCAGCTTGCTGTAATCTCATTAACCTCTCTCATTATTGATGCTGGCCTCAAGCCTTTAGGTCAACCTTCCCTCGTCGCCCAAGTTCTTGTAAGTACTTTTCTTTTCATTTTTTGGATCCATATCTTAGTAGAAATTAAAATACATAATAGCCTCTAAAATGTTTTCTTTTCATTGGGCCATTCACATTATTCAAAATCCATAAGCATGTTATACTGAAAAGTCGATTCCTATTTTTACTTGTCTTTTGATTTATTTGTTAAAAAACTTCCATTCACTCAGGGTGGTATAATATTTGGACCATCACTATTGGGACATCTGGAATTAGTGAGAGAAACCATGTTCCCGACTAGAGGTGTTATGGCATTAGAAACTGCAGCAACATTTGGTGTTCTGTTCAATCTTTTCGCCATAGGAGTTGAGTGTGACTCGAAAAGGATGTTCAGGCCAGGGAAAAAGGCCGTTATCATTGGTGTCACTGTAATGTTCACCTCACTGGGATCCACTATGGCGCTAGCGATGCTTATAAAACATTTCGTCGTTTTGGATCCTCTACTTGCAAAAGCTCTGCCTATTGTAGCAGCTTCACAATGTGTAATTGGTTTTCCCAACGTATGTTCCCTTCTTAAAGAGATGCAACTTCTCAATACTGACCAAGGCCGCCTGGCCACTTCTTCAGCTATGTTTTGTGATATAATTGGCTTAACCTTGGCTTCAGTAGGTTTTATAAAGTTGCAGTTGGAGAAAGAACATACTGTGGCGCAGAAAATGGGTTCCATTCTCTCCCCTTTGATCTTAGTCATATTCACAGTTTTTTCCATTAGGCCTGCAATTAAGAAGACATTAAGACTTAGACCAGAAGGAAAACCTGTTGGGGAAAACTACTTTGTTTGTGTCTTAGTACTTGTATTGTTGTACATATTAACTGCTGAGACGATCGGGCAGCACTACCTATTTGGATCACTTGTGTTAGGCATGGCCATTCCTGAAGGCCCGCCTTTGGGCGCAGCTTTGATCAGAAAACTTCATTATCCAATTGGCAAGGTTTTGTACCCGGTTTTTCTCACCACCAGTGGCCTCAAAACAGACATTTTCACCATTCATTTTAAGTCCCTATGGGTTATTGCCCTTCTAGTTCTCTTTGGCGTCCTCGTCAAGATTGCAATAATGATGATCATAACTCGCTACACGGGCTTAACCTTTCAAGACTCTGTCATTCTTGGTCTGATGCTGAATGCTAGAGGCATCTGTGATGTTGTTTTCTTTAACATATGGAGAGTTTCACTGGTGACATTTCATCAACTTTTCTTTTTCTTTTCCCCAAATTTTTCCAAAAAGATTTACTAAATGATTTGATATCTTTCTAATCTATGCTAGGCCCTATCAGATGAACACTTTGCAGTGGCTATCATGCTCTCTGTTGTTTTAGTTATGGTGATCATTACACCGCTAATAAGATTTCTCTTTCGTGCACTCGAACAACAAGCTCCAACGATGAGAAGGACAATTCAGCATTCAAAGCCTGACTCAGAGCTAAGGATATTGGTCTGCGTTCACGATCTACAAAGTGTGCCAACTATGGTCAACTTACTTGAAGCATCCAATGCAACAGAACAAAGCCCCATTTGTGTCATAGCTCTCGTCCTCATTGAGCTCGTGGGTAGAGCCGCTCCTCTTCTTATCACGCATAATCATTCCCAGGGAGCCATCCCTCAGGATGCTTCAATATCATTGCAAATCATCAATGCACTTAGACAATATGAGCTTGCCTTTGAAAGTTGTGTCACGCTTCAACCATTCACCGACATCACACATTATGAACTAATGCCTGAGGACATTTCTCGCTTGGCCCTGGACCAGAATGCTACCATTGTGATCCTACCATTCCACAAGCATTGGGAAATTGATGGTTCCATTGGAACAGTTAGTCGTGCCATCCAAACTATCAACACGAAAGTCCTCAGAAAAGCGCCTTGTTCTGTGGGCATACTAGTCGATCGTGGAATCCTAAAGGGATCCATGGCGACACTAAGCAATCAGGGCAACATTTACCATGTTGCTGTGGTCTACATTGGAGGTCCCGATGATGCAGAATCACTAGCCTATGGTGCCCGAATGGCTAGACACAAAAACGTGTCGATAACAATCATCCGTTTCCTTATGTTCGGCTATGACAATGCCAGAGAAAGAAAGCTAGATAATAGCTTGATTGAAGCAGTCCGATACGAAAACTCAACGAATGAGAATTTCGTATACGAAGAACACGTTACGAGAGATGGGGTTGGGCTATCTGCTTCACTTAGGGGATTAGAAGATAGATTTGATTTAATAGTTGTGGGGAGGCACCATGAACATTCTCCTTTGCTAGTAGGACTTGGTGCATGGAGTGAATGTCCAGAACTTGGTGTGGTGGGAGATTTCTTGGCTTCAACAGATATTGGATTCACAGCATCAATTCTAGTGGTGCAGCAGCAGAGAGTTAGAGGGAAGTTGATGGGCAGAACAATGAAACCAGTAGTTAACAATCAAAATGGACAATATCCTGAAATGAATAATGCAATTAATAATGGGATATCAACACCAAGAGTCTCAGTTTCTAGTGATCATCCAAGATGGGAAATCACTATAGATAGAACTAATTAGGTTTCTGCATGTACAGTACAACCTCCCTAGTTTTGCTCGTTGTACAGTACTATGAATTAAATACAGCACTAATATTTATTTACAGGATTATACGTAAAAAAATACAGGTTCCATTGATTTATGGGTTAAAAATTAGTATTTCCCTCTAGTTTTGTATCCCATTACCTTGTTTCCTTCTCCTCAATTCCTTCTTACAGAATTATTACTTTAGAAAAGACGTAAAAATCACGAAAAGTATGTTACAAAATTCAATAAAAAGAAAAAAGATAATAATAAAGAAACACATAAAGAGAAACACTTAGGGGTCGTTTGGTTCAGCCGCCTATTATATTGGTCTATCCCGCCTATTATATGGTACCCGATATTAGCTAATATCGATAATCAAACATGAAATAATTATAATTCTAAATTTTAAATTAAAATAAATATTCTTTTTTGGGTAACCAAATGACCGCTTAAAAGAAACCCTAATGTGATAGTCAGAGTCATGACACTCCAAATCCTATGAAAAGTAAATAACAAGTCATTTAAAGCAAAATGGGCAAGAAAGTTTCAGAGTAATCTCAAATTAAATGGAGATATGAGCTTCCCATTCTTACCAAACTGTATGCTGTATATTTATTATGGAGTAGAAACTCGTCATCTTTCATATTCTATTCGTTCACTTTTACTCGCCTACTATATTAAATATGTATTATCAGCTTTACTTCTCAATTTTAGTAAATCAAAGAGTAATATTTTTTTTTCTCTTTTCTTGTTTTACCTTTATCATTAACTAATCATTCCCCAAATTATTTCTCAATACTTAAAATGCTTTCATTATTATGGGTAAAATTATAAAAAATATACTTTATTTTTCTTAAAAGAGTGTAAAATCAGAAATTGACAGCTAAAAATGAACAGAGGTGTCTTTCTCTTTTGTAGCTTTTGAAAAATTTGGTGACAATAATATTTACTAATAGTTGACTTTTAGTTTAAGAAGATTTTTTTTATCACATCCAAAAAGAAGAAGAGGTGTTATTTCTATAAGCTAAAAGGGTCAATTGCAATTTACTCTACCAGTTTATTAGTTACATCGTTACCGCTAAAAAACGTTGGGGTGTCGAACTGGAAATAGTTATTACACTTAATCAAATCATTTAATTTAAAAACCACAAATTAAAACAATAATACATACTCTATTATTTATCATACTATATACTCGTGCGCTGCGCGGGCCATTTCAATATAAAAAAGAGCAGAGAGAATTAACAAAATATATATATGTATTGCATAATAAATTTAGCAATCACATTCAAAAAAATTAAACCAAAAATAAATAAATAAATTTCATCGAGTTGTCTCTATAAAATTGTTGCTAGAGAAGATTTCATTGTTCTATATATTTTTTTGTTGACTTTACTATAATATTAGTTATGTTATATAATCCATTGTGAATTTTCTCGTCATAATTCAGAAGAAACGTTCTCATCTTACTATTTGACGAAATATCCTTTCTTAATATAAAAGGTATAATATAGATTTTTTCTAATTTTAGAAAAATTATTTATTCACTTTGGTTTTATTGCCAATTTTTTTTAGTTATTACAGGAAGAACGAAAATAGACTTTTATGTTGAAGTCTTTCCCGTTGGAAGGCTGGGGGGCGCGACTTTAGCCTTAAGTTAGGTTGGGCTGTAGTTCTTGTATTGGGCGAACCCAAGCGTTAAATAGCGCCGTTTAGTGGCATGCAGGGAGTAGTCGTCTTGTTGCTGGTAGGTGCGACTATGTGAGTTGACAACAATACACCGCGGTATGTGTGAGTCAAGATTTTACATAGTGATCCGAAGGAGCTTCCCTTCATTCATTACTAAGCCAAAGTCCCAGGTCTCCGATGTGAGCACGTGATTTTTGCCCCACATGAATTACTCCTACAGAATCCCAAAGAATTGGATTTTTCTTTTAATTATTGGTTATTTTAGGAATTATTGTAGAATCTTTCTGATTATTTGTATTTTTTTGTGCATGTTTAATTTTTATTTAATTCATAAAAAATACAAAAAATACATTGCATTTGCATTTAGGATTTAATTTTGCATCTTAGGTTTTAATTAGTAAATTAGTTGTTTTATAAAATATGAAAAATCACAAAAATAGTTCATGTTGTATTTAACTCTTTAATTTTGAATTTCATAGCTTTTTCTTTTAATTTAGGACTTAATTAATTATTGTAAATACTATGTTGAGTAATTAATATAATTTGGTAGTTTAATTTAGTTTTAAGAATTAATTTAGGTTTTTATTTTTAATTTGAAAAGAAAAAGAATGTGGAAATTGAAAGAAAAGGAAAAAGGAGATGAGAATGCTGATTTTTGGGCTTTCAATTAAAATTCCCCCAGGCCCAAACGATTTTGCTCAGTACCCGGTCGATCCAAGCCCTTGCCATACCCTTAACCTGGTCCAAACCCCCGCCTAAGTCAAACGACCATGTTTTCTTCTTTCAATCTGAGCCGTCGATCTCCCTTGATCGAACGGCCCAGAACTGGCGTACCTGATTGCATATAACTGTCCGAAAGGCTCGCCCCCCCCCCCCCTCAATTCACCTCATTCCTTCATCTCCTCTTCAGAGACCTCAAGAATCCTAGAGCGCCGCCACAAAACGCCAACCCTCTCCGGTGGCGCCGCTGCCCCAAATCGGCCCCAAATTAACACCACAAAACCCTCATGGCCTCCTATTTCCCAGTCCCTTACTAGCATTCCTCGAATCCCCCCTACATCTTTTCGAATTTCAAATCTGAGTTCGAAAGCCTAAAAGCCCAAAACGCCTTACCCTCGAATTGGTGGCATGCAATGCCTAATCCCCGAGTTTCCTGAGTTTCTCAAGGTTGATTTAACACAAAGCAATGATGTTCGCTTGTTCTTGACAAAGAACAAGCGATTAGCATTATTTTGGGTTAAATCGGAGTGTCCAGTATCAGTTTCAAGTTGTGTAGGTAAGTTTTCTTGTATTTTTCTGTCCGTTTGTGTTCTTTCACCTCTTATTCCTCTTCTTTTCTTCTCCCTTTCTTTAGTTAGTTTTTACTTTGACTGAAATTTGATAAAGGTTCAAACCTAGGCTATTCATTTTGATTGGTTTGTGGTCGGATTTATTCTGTTTGTTTTCCAGTTTCCTTTTCAATTTTAAAGAGTTGTGCACTGATTTCGTTTATTCATCTGCTTAGCTTTTATGTTAAATTTCTGATTCTTGCCCTTCTGGTTTTAGTTTCGTAGTTAGTCTAATTAGGTTTATTTCAACTTGATGATGTAGTTAATTCTGGCTCATTATTTTTTTTTAAAAGGAAAATCAGTCATTTAGTTAGCTTTTAGTTTTGAAAACATTCAAGTCATTTCTTCTTCTGTTTGTCATGAATTACTAAAATGGATTTCTGATTTGGTTTGGGCCTTGGGTTCATTTCTGACCCATTTTCAAAGGGCAGCCCATTCATGTCTGGTTTAAGTTATTTGGTCAACTTGACCCATCTGGTTACAAGGGTAAATAACAGGGGTTTAAGGGTTAGTTTAGGAATTTTAGGTTAGGGAATCTGGTGTAACCAACTTAGGAAATTTCCTGGAAGGTGGGTTTGTGACTAACTTAGAAAACTGATTTTTAAACTAAGGACCAAGTAGCAAAAACAAAAATTGAAAAAGGTTTAATGGGCAAATCTGAAGTTCATTTCTGCTGCCCTAAAGCTTCTCTATAAAAGGGTAATTGCTTCACTCTCAAGTCAGATTTTGGAGAATTGAAAAAATACTAAAAATTGAAAAACGGCTGAGTTTGAAAAGCTTTGAAAGAACACTGAAATTCCTGCATTTTTTTGGTCAAAATTGGTTCAATTCTGCCTTAAAACTTCCTAGTTGATCAAAGTATTTGAGTCTTCAAAGATGGGTGTTCATTTGGGTTCTCTACTGGTTTGAAGAAGCTGGTTTTTGCTTGGTATTGCTGGGTTTTATAGCTGGTTCTGCTGCTGCTGTTAACTCTTTATTTTTCTATTGCATTCCAGGTATTTTTCCAAACCATGGACAACAAGTGATTGTGAACATGTATTTGGAGTGGAAACCTGATTGAATACAAGTTGTATTTGAATTTATTTCTTCTGTTTCTTCCACTTCTTTAGCATTCTGTAGTAAATCTTATACTATACATGTTATTTCAGTTTTTCCCCTGTTATTAATATGTTGTGAAAATGAATCCATGCTGTTGAGAGTTTGGAGTATGATTTTTGGATTTAAGAGGATGGTATGTTAATTTCCTGGATTCTGTTACTGTTGGTATTGAGAAAGGATTTAGTTGAGGTTAAATTTCATATGTTTATTTGTGAATTAGCTTAGAATTGAATTTAAGCATGAACACTTGATGTTTGGAATACTTGCTGTACAAATAACTATGTATGGGAATCATAATAGCGATTTTAGTGTTCAAATGAATGGTGTTTAAATTTTTCTGCATTTTGTACTTCAGTTAGCATGTGCTTCTTGCTTACAATACTGAAACCGTGCAAATTTATTTGAGTGTGGACCCTGGAAGGGCTGTTTAGAGCCTAAGGCTTTTGGTGCCCAAGTTGGTTTCCCCCGCAGGGACTCGATCTTGAGTCCATGTCGTTGGGTGTTCATTCTTTCACTAAATTTGGGCTCATTTTGGGCCCAAGCCTGAAGGCCCTTGTGAATAGGAGAATTGTATGCTTTGTCATGTGTGGGCCTGTTTCTTTTCGATCCAGTCATCTCAGTTGGTGACTACTGCTGGCCCAAACTATCTTTGAGTAATTGGAGCAGTTTTACTAATGCAAGTCCGCTGATTATCAATTTAGCTTAAACATTTGCTTAAAAGTAAAATTCAAATGCTCTTAGTCTTTAATTAATTAGTTTTCCTTTAATTAGTTTGAGGTGTGCCATGATCAACAAAATCCCTAAGTCCATGGCCCTCGTATAATTAGTAATAACTCTGTTAGATCGAGGTGTGCAATTATTAATGTCACGATCCAAAATCCGCTAAGGGTCGTGATGACGCCGGACACTACTGTCAGGCAAGCCAACCAAATTACTTAATCCAAATCTCGTTTTAATACTTTTTAAAATCCATGAATTTCCTTCAAATTAAGAAATTTTAAAAGATAATAGTCTCAAATCGAATTCAAATGATAAGCAGTTAATATAAAATACTTCAAACCATCCCAGAACCCGGTGTCACAAGTGCATGAGCCTCTACTGACAAGAAAATAAAATACAACATCCGTCTGAAATACAGTGGACAGAAAGTAAATACAGTATGCTGGAAGGGACTGCTCTAGCTGCGGCCGTCTCGAATAATGCAGCTCACCTAGTCCCAGATTCATCTGTGCTGCTACGCCCAGTAGGCCACTAGAGGTACATATACCTGTGCAACAAAAATACACAGAAGTGTAGTATGAGTACGTAAACAACGTGTACTCAATGAGTATCCCGCCTAATCTCGAAGAAGCAGAGACGAGATGGTCAACTTCGACACTTACTAGTGGTCTAATAATGATGTCAATATTACATTAAATCGTGAATTTCTACCAACATGATTTTTATCAAATAGAAGGAAACAAGTGAACTATTATTCCTTTTTATGGGAAATTTTCCAAATTTCTTTTTCCATTAATTTCCAAATATTCTCAAGCCATGAAGAGGCAATAACAACTTTAATAAGTTCAAGAAGCAATACAAGCATGCGCAAATCATGCCGAGGCCGACGGCCCGCTCCAACAGAAATATAAACTGTGCACTTGCCGAGGGTCGACGGCGCGCCTATAGATGCATCTATTTTATCTGCCGAGGCGTTCGGCCCGTTCCAAAATATAACACACAGACAGTCAATCAAGAAGTCCACGCGGAGTAATTATCCAATGAAAACAAATCCTCTTTTAATTATTTAAGAAAAATGAGATTTTTATCTGTTTAGAAATTCGTTCGCTAATTCGATGTGAATTAAGCAATTCAAATGTCGGTAAGTTTACAATTAATCCATGTATGGCATGCTTTTGGGTCCTAACTACCCGGAGCATAATAGTAGCTACGCACGGACTCTAGTCACCTCGCGCGTACGTAGCCCCCACAAATAGGAGCACATAATCAATTATTTCACCTATGGGGACAATTCCCTCTTACAAGGTTAGAAAGGAGACTCACCTCGCTCCGAAGGTCCATAACCGGCATTCCACGCCCTTCCGAAGACTTGAATCGATGCACAACGCTCCAAAACTAGCCAATAATTATGTAAATCCATTAATATATACTTAACTTCTCATTATAATCCAATTTATAGAAATTCCTACCCCCGATCGAAGAGTTGACAAAAATGCCCTCGGGCCCACGTACCCGAATTTCCAAAATTTTTGAAGAATAAGTTTACCCATAACCTCACGAACTCAAATATATAATTTACTCTCAATTCCATACCCAAAATCGTGGTTAAATTCCAAGAAATGTAAATCCCTAGGTTTTCCACCAAAACCTCAAGTTTATACTAATTTAAATGCTCAAATCCATACATAGTTGACGTATTTAACTCAAAATAGGTGGGGATAACTTACCTTAACGTTGATGACGAAAATCCCCTCTTGAAGCTCCCCAAAATTGCCCAAGCCATGAAAAATATGAGAGAAAATGGCCAAATCCCGATTTTTTAAAACAACCCCTCTGCCTCCAGCTACTTCCGCTTCTGCGGAAGAAATTCCGCTTCCGCGGTCCCACTTTTGCGGACCATCAGCCGCTTCTGCGGCTTCCACTAGGCCACCCATTTTCGCTTCTGCGTTCCCCTTCCCGCAGATGCGGTCCCGCTTCTGCGGAACCTTGACCACATCTGCGGTCCACGAGCCCCTGGCAAAATCCGCTTCTGCGATGCCTCTACCGCAGGTGCGGTTCCGCATCTGCGATCCTTCCTCTTCTAGCCCAAAACCTCTTCTGCGGTTGAATTGCCGCATCTGCGGTACCGCATCTGCGATCCAAAACCGCAGATGCGGTTATGACAGCAACCAGCAAGCCTCAGCCTTCCAAAATTTCCATTTTCGATCCGTTAACCACCCGAGGCCCCCGGGACCTCAACCAAACCTACCAACAACTCCCAAAACATGCTACGGACTTGCTGGAGGCCTCAAATCACATCGAGTAACGCTAAAATCATGAATCGACCTCCAATCCAAGCTTTATGAACTTCAGAATTTCCAACTTCTACTTTCGATGCTTAAACATATCAAATCACGTCCGATTGACCTCAAATTTTGCGCACCAGTCATATTCAACATTACGGACCTACTCCAACTTTCGGAATTGGATTCCGACCCCGATATCAAAAAGTCCACTTCCGGTCAAACTTCTCAAAACCTTCAATTTTCTATCTTTAGCCAAACGACTTCAAAATGACCTACGGACCTCCGAATTCACTTTCGATCGCGCCCCCAACTCCAGAATCACCATACGAAGCTATTCGCAATCTCGGAATCTCAAACGAACATCGATAACACTGAAATGCACTTCAAGCCAAACTTATGAAATTTCTTCTAAAATGCTATCTTCCTCAATAGGCGCCAAAACAATCCCGGGTTATCCAAAACCCGAACCGGGTATACGCCCAAGTCCGAAATCATCATACGAACGTGCTGGAACCTTCAAATCCTGATTCCGAGGTCGTTTACTCAAAAATCCCATCCTAGTTCTTTCAACCTTAAGCCTCCGATATGAGAATTCTCTTTCCAAATCAACTCCGAACTTCCCGAAACTCAATTCCGACCACGCGTACAAGTCGTAATACCTGAAATGAAGCTGCTCATGGCCTCAGGCTGCTGAACGACGCGCTAGGGCTCAAAACGACCGGTCAGGTCGTTACATTCTCTCCCACTTAAACATACGTTCGTCCTCGAACGTGCTGAGAACTACACTGGAATGGTCTGAATCGCTGTTTAACTTCTCATGCACCTTCCGGTGCTACCACAACTCAGTTGAGCACATTAGCTCGATCAATTCTGAAGATATCCTCTTTTATTCAAGCAGATACGCCTTAAAGCCCAATTCCGACATCCGGAGTTTCATGCCCGACCTGTTCCCACCATAAGATCACCATATTAATCACCACACGCTGTACCCAAACATAACTGCATAACCTTGCTGAGTTCACACCTAGTATCACTTTACTCACCGGACCACAATAACCTTTTTCTGATCAATTCAATCAAAATTCTACTAATCTGATGCTCCCATCGCACCCCATGACATACACAGGTCTTACACTAACCTTTACAATACCGCCACGACAGAAGAGATGTGCAGAAATCCATAATCAACTGCCGAGTGAACAAACCATTGAGTCTATACTTCTGACAAGAAAAATTACCATATTCTGAACCAAATAATGATCTTTGCTCCTTGACATATTCCATACAGTCAGATTGCACTTATCCCGAATCCAATGATCTCGTCTCACCCAGTACGAACTGTTCAGGCAATAAGCCACCCCGACATGACCAAAAGTCTCATATGATGCCACAATGTGCCAATAGGCCACCAATTCGAACGCGATGCAAAGGAAAACGAACTCTGGAAGGAATTACCTAACTCACGCACTAATACGGACTTTCCTTAGAAAATAGGAAGCAAGGCATACAAAAATAGCATATAGAAAAATATACTCAACATCACACTATTGCGGCCCGCAACCCGATCCAAATAACATACCCATGGTGGCTGCCACCGATCCACACATAGATCCCACATAAGGAGATTGCACATCGAGCTAAAATGGCTCATTACGACAAAATACCGAATATCGGTCATAAGCATGCTAAGTGCATAATACCATCCCTGAGGGAGCAGATAGCGCTATAGGCTACAAAATTCAAGCACAACTGAGGTGCGATATACAATTTGGATCTCAAGAGCCATTTTTCTCATATAACATTATTTCTACGCGGATCCTCATCACATAAGCAATTCACCAAGCCGTCTCACAATTCGCACGGCGCAATACATCATCACATGAAATTGCTAACGACCACATAACACCCCGACCATTCTTCCATAAGGAGCACTTTGCTGAAATGAACATAATTGGCCTGACATAGAGCCCATATCCACATTTAGATCCATCCACCGACCTTAAGTCGATCCTGATCGTATCAAACTACGCCAATAACCCTTCGAAGGTCCATACTAATTTCCCTCTTCTCATAATACACAAGAACACCCGTCATAACGGGAGTACTCATCCACAGTCCACAATTCAGTAACTGAGTGCCCTCCAGGCATATATTCTCAATTTATCGATATCATCACAAATCTCCATACTGGGGTTAAATCTTTAATCAATCAAGTGACCACATGTCACACTTATACAATCTTCCTGTGGGACGCGCTCCCACATCCTTTCGAAACACATAACAGGTTCGTACATTCTAACCACCGGCCGCACCAACGCTGAAAAGCGATCAAGAATCATTAACCATGATACAAGCCCTCCTTACAGAACACCGATCTCAGGTGACGCTGAAGACAATACCCACTTACTTTAAACATCGAAACTCCTTTCCTGCTCATTCGAGCTTATGAAATACTTGTCCACACCGAACTGCCACCTTAATTCTCACTTCAAATTCCATACTACTCACTGCACCCGACATGCCAATGTACGATAGGACATGATTCTTATCATAACTCCGGAACCACTAATAGGTCAACACTCATCATATAAAAGCTTTTTGCTGAACTCACTTCAAAAGAAACATAGCAACACACAGGCAAATTCTTATAACCGTAGAACATGCAACATCTAGGTAGTGGTCTAAGGCACCATAGCTCTTCCGGAATCCGCTTCCACATAACAAGCCATAATAGAAGTATGCTCCTGAATAATATCAACTACGGCGGCTGACAAGCCTCATACGCACCGTCACAAATCACTTGCATAACTTGAGCACACGGAAGGAACTGATCTCCACCATCAGTATGCCAACTCAAGTATTGCTAACCAATCTATCCTCGTCCAATTTATCCTTGATTGCCATCGAAACAATAATAACTCCATCCAACACTTACCATACTCTATTCGCACTCACCCCGAGTAACCTTGAACCGCGAGACCATGCTGTCTCAAATCCCACGAACTATTTTCACACCTCCCAATTGCTATATCACAAGCCAAAACATCACCGAACATTCTGTGCCTCTCCTCATAAGCTGCTAACAAGCTTGATTCTTACCCGTAACCATACGCCCAAAATCATTAGGCATCACACCCCATCTTGTGAATTTACCATGACCGCTGTTGAGAGCCACCCGCTCTGACTTGGCCTCGAATATAATCAAGTCCATGAGTCTTACATCACATGAATACCCCCTTGGCAAAGAACCCGCCGAAACACTTCCCTTGGAACCCGCAACTATACAAAACAAAATCTTGAATCTTCCTCCAAGTCTTAACATGGGCCAATAAGGCCACCGATAGCCCACCTTTAATACTTCCTTGCTCAAATTACCACTTATGGTCCTTTCCCGTAGCTGAAATAGCCCATCGATACGCTAACAGCCAAAAATCTCGCAAACAGTCAACCATGCAACCCAATCATAAGCGGTGGGACTCTCCCACTTAGCATGAAGCCATCATTTCACAAATCTGGAATTCACCCGTCCTCTTTATCTCTTATTGACATAACCTCGCGCAGTCAACCACCAAAGTTCTCGAAATCTTTCTATAAAACCCCTTCTTATATTCTGACTCATCAATCATATTTGCACAACCGATCCCTTTGCTATATAACCGATAGAATTCTTCGCAGAAGCCTCGCCAACCACGCGACTGCTAACCTGCTCACTTGGGTAACCCACCTATAAAAGCTCTCCCCGGCATCTTCCAACGCTGCTGCACGGGGTACAATCATTACGACATCAATAACACATCCTGAGTCTGAGCTCACTCTCCAGCTGCACAGGTCCATTTACCCCTCGTGGACATCATTTAAATGTGCGGCAACAACCCTCCAATTCAAAGTTATGCTGCATCCTTCTTTCTTTTAGGCAGCTCCTTTTCGTTATATTAAATCTCCTCCCGCACAAGAATCCCTACTTCAAATTAGATCCGTAGACCCCAATAACCAAGCACTAATATTCTCAAACCGCTCCAAACCCTCCTTAAGGTACGTGGTCATCCCACTGCAAAGCCCATACGCAACTCCGCCACTCTCCCACTTTGGCGGAATTCATCCCCTTAATCGACTACTCGACCTTCGCTTCATATACCTGGCCTTTTTATAATTTGAACACCGCCTGACGCTTCCCACATGTCCTTCCTCGTCCTTTGATATTTAGTGGCTGTCTTAAATAAAATCTAACTTTGTGGCACTTGAACCCACAATTGCTGCTAACTTTAAACCTTTCCAAAGGTCATCTTTATCGAACCGTCAACATTAGAAATACTGATTCAATCCTGAACCTCCACACCCTGCGATATCTGACGGTTGTATCTCCAATACTATTTCACAATATCTTGCCCCAAAGGCGAATTGTAGCAGATCATAACACCGACAAACTTAGTACGTTCAACTAGGACCACGACACCCCCATCATAGAAGAAAGCTCCACCACGCTAGCAAATACTGAGTCTCATTACTTCCACCAGCCCACACCTGACCATCCTTAGTCCGATTGCCTTTCGCCTGCCGGGAATAAAACACCGAATCTCTAGATCGTGCATTGAGTAAACCTCCCTTCAAGTTATTCACTGCCCCAATACGTAGGCAAACATCCTACCATTATAACAATACTGCTGAACGATTGTTCATAAGCATCCTGGCAACTTGTGCCTAACCTCAAAGCTCACAGAAGTACCGCTGCTGAGCTTGAAACAATAAAATACCCTTCAACAAGGCGACGATAATAGTCCAATCAACTATACCGCGAGAAACATCCCGCACCACATTCGTAGTGCCATTACAATTCTTCAATTCTCGATTTATAACAAGCGCTTCGCGTCGCATAAGATTGAGTAGGAAAGAAACAAAGGCATAAGCCTCACAGGAATCAAATCGCACGATAAGGAATCAAGAAGGGAAGTACTCCTAACAGTCCTGCGGCCTCCCGAGGATAAGTACAGACGTCTCCGTACCGATCTGCGAGACTCTACTAGACTTGCTCATGACTCGTGAGACCCTAGGAACCTAGTGCTCTGATACCATATTGTCACGACCCAAAATCCACTAAGGGTCGTGATGGCGCCGGACACTGCTGTCAGGCAAGCCAATGAAATTACTTAATCCAAATCTCGTTTTAATACTTTTGAAATCTAGGATTTTCCTTCAAATTTAGCAATTTAAAAGATAATTGTCTCAAATCAAATTTAAATGATAAGTAATTAATACAAAATACTTCAAACCATCCCAAAACCCGGTGTCACAAGTGCATGAGCAATTTCTAAGAAAAATCAAACTAAGTACAACAACTGTCCGGAACACAATACTGGACAGAAAATAAATACAGATGCTTGAAAGAGACTCTGCTGACTGCGGGTCGCCTCGAGAAGTGCAGCTCACCTAAGTCTCCCTATCCACCATGCTGCTACGCCCAGTAGGCCACTAGAGTTACATATACCTGTGCAACAAAAATGCACAAAAGTGTAGTATGAGTACGAAAACAACGTGTACTCAATGAGTATCCCGTCTAATCTCAAAGAAGTAGAGACGAGATGGTCAACTTCGACACTTACTAGTGGTCCGATAATAATATGGTGAAGATGTGAGGAAAACATGGATTTATCTAGCAATTATAACTCATAGAGCAGGAAAATAGGTAACACCTTCTCAAATAATAAGGAAATTCCAAGATTTACTTTTCGTTATCTTTATTAGTTAATTGCGGGCCAAAAAGGCAATATCAACTTCATTAAGTTTCAGGATAAGCAATGCAAGCATGCGCATATTATGCCGAGGCGAGGGCCCGATCCAACAGAAATAAACTGTGCACTTGTCGAGGGTCGACGACGCGCCTACAGATACATCTATTTAATCTGCCGAGGCGTTCGGCCCGTTCCATAAATAAACACACAGGCAGTCAATCAAGAAGTCCACACGGAGTAATTATCCAACGAAAACAAATCCTCTTTTAACCATTTAAGAAAAATGAAGTTTTATCTGTTTAGAAATTCATTTACTAATTCAATGTGATTTAAGCAATTCAAGCTACCAATAGGTTCGTAAATAATCCAAGTATAGCTTACTTTTGGGTCCTAACTACCTAGACAATAGCATAATAGTAGCTACGCATGGACTCTCGTCACCTCGTGCGTACGTAGCCACCACAAATAGGAGCACACAATCAATTATTTCCCCTATGGGGACAATTCCCTCTTACAAGGTTAGAAAGGAGACTCACCTCGCTCCGAAGGTCCATAACCGGCATTCCACACCCTTCCGAAGACTCGAGTCGATGCACAACGCTCCAAAACTAGCTAATAATTATATAAATCCATTAATATATACTTAACTTCTCATTATAATCCAATTTGTAGAAATTCCTACCCCCGATCGAAGAGTTGACAAAAATGCCCTCGGACCCACGTGCCCGGATTTCCAAAATTTTCGAAGAATAAGTTTACCCATAACCTCACGAACTCAAATATATAATTTACTCTCAATTCCATACCCAAAATCGTGGTTAAATTCCAAGAAATGTAAATTCCTAGGTTTTCGACCAAAACCTCAAGTTTATACTAATTTAAATGCTCAAATCCATACATAGTTGATGTATTTAACTCAAAATAGGTGGGGATAACTTACCTTAATGTTGATGACGAAAATCCCCTCTTGAAGCTCCCCAAAAATCGCCCAAGCCTTAAAAAATATGAGAGAAAATGGCCAAATCCCGATTTTTTAAAACAACCCCTTTACCTCCAGCTACATTCGCTTCTGCGGAAGAAATTCCGCTTCCGCGGTCCCGCTTTTGGGGACCATCAGCCGCTTCTGCGGCTTCCACTAGGCCGCCCATTTTCGCTTCTGCGTTCCCCTTCCCGCAGATGCGCCCCGCTTCTGCGGAACCTTGACCGCATCTGCGGTCCACGAGCCCCTGGCAAAATCCGCTTCTGCGATGCCTCTACCGCAGGTGCGGTTCCGCATCTGCGAAAATATGACCGCATCTGCGGTCCTTCCTCTTCTAGCCCAAAACCGCTTCTGTGGTTGAATTGCCGCATCTGCGGTACCGCATCTGCGATCCAAAACCGCAGATGCGGTTATGATAGCAACTAGCAAGCCTCAGCCTTCAAAAATTTCCATTTTCGATCCGTTAACCACCCGGAATCCACCCGAGGCCTCCGGGACCTCAACGAAACCTACCAACAAATCCCAAAACACGCTACGGACTTGCTCGAGGCCTCAAATCACATCAAATAACGCTAAAATCATGAATCGACCTCCAATCCAAGCTTTATGAACTTTAGAATTTCCAACTTCTACTTTCGATGCTTAAACATATCAAATCATGCCCGATTGACCTCAAATTTTGCGCACCAGTCATATTCGACACTACGGACCTACTCCAACTTTCGGAATCGGATTCCGACCCGATATCAAAAAGTCCACTTCCGGTCAAACTTCTCAAAACCTTCAATTTTGTATCTTTAGACAAATGACTTCAAAATGACCTACGGACCTCCGAATTCACCTCCGATCGCGCCCCCAACTCCAGAATCACCATACGGAGCTATTCGCAGTCTCGGAATCTCAAACGGACATCGATAACACTAAAGTGCACTTCAAGCCAAACTTATGAAATTTCTTCTAAAATGCTATCTACCTCAATAGGCGCCAAAACACTCCCGGGTTATCCAAAACCCGAACTGGGCATACGCCCAAGTCCGAAATCATCATACGAACCTGCTGGAACCTTCAGATCTTGATTCCGAGGTCGTTTACTCAAAAATCCCATCCTAGTTAATTCTTTCAACCTTAAGCCTCCGAAATGAGAATTCTCTTTCCAAATCAGCTCCGAACTTCCCGAAACTCAATTGCGACCACGCGTACAAGTCGTAATACCTGAAATGAAGCTGCTCATGGCCTCAGGCTGCTGAACGACGCGCTAGGGCTCAAAACGATCGGTCGGGTCGTTGCATTCTCTCCCACTTAAACATACGTTCGTCCTCGAACGTGCTGAGAACTACACTGGAGTGGTCTGAATCGCTGTTTAACTTCTCATGCACCTTCCGGTGCTACCACAACTCAGTTGAGCACATTAGCTCGATCAATTATGAAGATATCATCTTTTATTCAAGCAGATACGCCTTAAAGCCCAATTTCCGACATCCGGAGTTTCATGCCCGACCTGTTCCCACCATAAGATCACCATATTAATCACCACACGCTGTACCCAAACATAGCTGCATAACCTTGCTGAGTTCACACCTAGCATCACTTTACTCATCGGACCACAATAACCTTTTTCTGATCAACTCAATCAAAATTCAACTAATCTGATGCTCCCATCGCACCCCATGACATACACATGTCTTACTCTAACCTTCACAATACCGCCACGACGGAAGAGATGTGCAGAAATCCATAATTAACTGCCGAGTCAACAAACCATTGAGTCTATACTTCTGACAAGAAACATTACCACATTCTGAACCAAATAATGATCTTTGCTCCTTGACATATTCCATACAGTCAGATTGCACTTATCCCGAATCCAATGATCTCGTCTCACCTAGTACGAACTGTTAAGGCAATAAGCCACCCCGACATGACCAAAAGTCTCATATGATGCCACAATGTGCCAATAGGCCACCAATTCGAACGCGATACAAAGGAAAATGAACTCTGGAAGGAATTACCTAACTCACGCACTAATGCGGACTTTCCTTAGAAAATAGGAAGCAAGGCATACAAAAATAGCATATAGAAAAGTATACTCAACATCACACTGTTGCGGCACGCAACCCGATCCAAATAACATATCCACACATAGATCCCACATAAGGAGATTGCACATCGAGCTAAATTGGCTCATTACGACAAAATACCGAATATCGGTCATAAGAATGCTAAGTGCATAATACCATCCCTGAGGGAGCAGATTGAGCTTTAGGCTACAAAATTCATGCACAACTCAGGTGCGATATACAATCTGGATCTCAAGAGCCATTTTGCTCATATAACATCATTTCTACGCGGATCCTCATCACATAAGCAATTCACTAAGCCGTCTCACAACTCGCACGACGCAATACATCATCACATGAAATTGCTAACGACCACATAACACCCTGACCATTCTTCCATAAGGAGCACTTTGCTGAAATGAACATAATTGGCCTGACATAGAGCCCATATCCACATTTAGATCCATCCACCGACCTTAAGTCGATCCTGATCGTATCAAACTACGCCAATAACCCTTCGAAGGTCCATACTAATTTCCCTCTTCTCATAACACACAAGAACACCCGTCATAACCGGAGTACTCATCCACAGTCCACAATTCAGTAACTGAGTGCCCTCCAGGCATATATTCTCAATTTATCGATATCATCACAAATCTCCATACTGGGGTTAAATCTTTAATCAATCAAGTGACCACATGTCACACTTATACAATCTTCCTGTGGGACGCGCTCCCACAACCTTTCGAAACACATAACAGGTCCGTACATCCCAACCACCGGGCGCACCAACGCTGAAAAGCGATCAAGAATCATTAACCATGATACAAGCCCTTCTTACAGAACACCGATCTCAGGTGACGCTGAAGACAATACCCACTTACTTTAAACATCGAAACTCCTTTACTACTCATCCGAGCTTGTGACATACTTGTCCACACTGAACTGCCACCTTAATTCTCACTTCAAATTCCATACTACTCACTGCACCCGACATGCCAATGTACGATAGGACATGATTCTTATCATAACTCCGGAACCACTAATAGGTCAACACTTCATCATATAAAAGCTTTTCGCTGAACTCACTTCAGGAGAAACATAGCAACACACAGGCAAATTCTTATAACCGTAGAACATGCAACATCTAGGTAGTGGTCTAAGGCACCATAGCCCTTCCGGAATCCGCTTCCACATAACAAGCCATAATAGAAGAATGCTCCTGAATAATATCAACTACGGCGGCTGACAAGCCTCATACGCACCGTCACAAATCACTTGCATAACTTGATCACACGGAAGGAACTGATCTCCACCACCAATATGCCAACTCAATTATGGCTAACCAATCTATCTTCGTCCAATTTATCCTTGATTGCCATCGAAACAATAATAACTCCATCCAACACTTACCATACTCTATTCGCACTCACCCGAGTAACCTTGAACCGCGAGACCATGCTGTCTCAAATCCCACGAACTATTTTCACACCTCCCAATTGCTATATCACAAGCCAAAACATCACCGAACATTCTGTGCCTCCCCTCATAAGCTGTTAACAAGCTTGATTCTTACCCGTAACCATACGCCCAAAATCATTAGGCATCACACCCCATCTTGTGAATTTACCATGACCGCTGTTGAGAGCCATCCGCTATGGCTTGGCCCCAAATATAATCAACTCCATGAGTCTTACATCACATGAATACCCCCTTGCGAAGAACCCGCCGAAACACTTCTCTTGGAACCCGCAACCATACAAAACAAAATCCTGAATCTTCCTCCAAGTCTGAACATGGGCCAATAAGGCCAACGATAGCCCACCTTTAATACTTCCTTGCTCAAATTACCACTTATGGTCCTTTCCCATAGCTGAAATAGCCCATCGATATGCTAATAGCCAAAAATATCGCAAACAGTTAACCATGCAACCCAATCATAAGCGGTGGGACTCTCCCACTTAGCATGAAGCCATCATTTCACAAATCTGGAATTCACCCATCCTCTTGATCTCTTATTGACATAACCTCGTGCAGTCAACCGCCAAAGTTCTCGAAATCTTTCTGTAAAACCCCTTCTTATATTCTGACTCATCAATAATATTTGCACAACCGATCCCTTTGCTATATAACCGATAGAATTCTTCGCAGAAGCCTCGCCAACCACGCGACTGCTAACCTGCTCACTTGGGTAACCCACCTATAAAAGCTCTCCCCGGCATCTTCCAACGCTGCTGCACGGGGTACAATCATTACGACATCAATAACACATCCTGAGTCTGAGCTCACTCTCCAGCAGCACAGGTCCATTTACCCCTCGTGGACATCATTTAAATGTGCGGCAAAAACCTTCCAATTCAAAGTTATGCTGCATCCTTCTTTCTTTTAGGCAGCTCCTTTTCGTTATATTAAATCTCCTCCCGCACAAGAATCCCTACTTCAAATTAGATCCGTAGACCCCAATAACCAAGCACTAATATTCTCAAACCGCTCCAAACCCTCTTTAAGGTACGTGGTCATCCCACTGCAAAGCCCATACGCAACTCCGCCACTCTCCCACTTTGTCGGAATTCATCCCCTTAATCGACTACTCGACCTTCGCTTCATATACCTGGCCTTTTTATAATTTGAACACCGCCTGACGCTTCCCACATGTCCTTCCTCGTCCTTTGATATTTAGTGGCTGTCTTAAATAAAATCTAACTTCGTGGCACTTGAACCCGCAATTGTTGCTAACTTTAAACCTTTTCGAAGGTCATCTTTATCGAATGGTCAACATTAGAAATACTGATTCATTCCTGAACTACCGCACCTTGCGATATCTGACAGTTGTATCTCCAATACTATTTCACAATATCTTGCCCCAAAGGCGAATTGTAGCAGATCATAACACCGACAAACTTAGTACGTTCAACTAGGACCACGACACCCCCATCATAGAAGAAAGCTCCACCACGCTAGCAAATACCGAGTCTCATTACTTCCACCAGCCCACACCTGACCATCCTTAGCCCGATTGCCTTTCCCCTGCCGGGAATAAAACACAGAATCTCTAGATCGTGCACTGAGTAAACCTCCCTTCAAGTCATTCACTACCCCGATACGTAGGCAGACATCCTACCATTATAACAATACTGCCGAACGATTGTTCATAAGCATCCTGGCAACTTGTTCCTAACCTCAGAGCTCTCAGAAGTACCGTTGCTGAGCTTGAAATAATAAAATACCCTTCAACAAGGCGACGATAATAGTCCAATCAACTATACCGGGAGAAACATCCCGCACCACATTCGTAGTGCCATTACAATTCTTCAATTCTCGATTTATAACAAGTGCTTCGCGTCGCATAAGATTGAGTAGGAAAGAAACAGAGGCATAAGCCTCACAGGAATCAAATCGCACGATAAGGAATCAAGAAGGGAAGTACTCCTAACAGTCCTGCAGCCTCCCGAGGATAAGTACAGACGTCTCCGTACCGATCCGCGAGACTCTACTAGACTTTCTCATGACTCGTGAGACCCTAGGAACCTAGTGCTCTGATACCATGTTGTCACGACCCAAAATCCACTAAGGTTCGTGATGGTGCCGGACACTGCTGTCAGGCAAGCAAACCAAATTACTTAATCCAAATCTCGTTTTATACTTTTTATAATCCATGAATTTCCTTAAAATTTAGAAATTTTAAAAGATAATAGTCTCAAATCAAATTCAAATGATAAGCAGTTAATATAAATTAATTCAAACCATCCCAGAACCCGGTGTCACAAGTGCATGAGCCTCTACTGACAAGGAAATAAAATACAACATCCGTCCGAAATACAGTGGACAGAAAGTAAATACAGTATGCTGGAAGGGACTGCTCTAGCTGCGACCGTCTCGAATAATGCAGCTCACCTAGTCCCAGAATCATCCATGCTGCTACGCCTAGTAGGCCGCTAGAGGTACATATACCTGTGCAACAAAAATGCACAGAAGTGTAGTATGAGTACGTAAACAACGTGTACTCAATGAGTATCCCGCCTAATCTCGAAGAAGTAGAGACGAGATGGTCAACTTCGACACTTACTAGTGGTCTAATAATGATGTCAATATTACATTAAATCGTGAATTTCTACAAACATGATTTTTATCAAATAGAAGGAAACAAGTAAACTATTATTCCTTTTTATGGGAAATTTCCCAAATTCCTTTTTCCATTAATTTCCAAATATTCTCAAGCCATGAAGAGGCAATAACAACTTTAATAAGTTCAAGCAGCAATACAAGCATGCGCAAATCATGCCGAGGTCGACGGCCCACTCCAACAGTAATGTAAACTATGCACTTGCCAAGGGTCGACAACGCGCCTATAGATGCATCTATTTTATTTGCCGAGGCGTTCGGCCCGTTCCAAAATATAACACACAGATAGTCAATCAAGAAGTCCACGCGGAGTAATTATCCAATGAAAACAAATCCTGTTTTAATCATTTAAGAAAAATGAGATTTTTATCTGTTTAGAAATTCGTTTGCTAATTCGATGTGATTTAAGCAATTCAAATGTCGGTAAGTTTACAACTAATCCAAGTATGGCATGCTTTTGGGTCCTAACTACCCGGACAATAGCTTAATAGTAGCTACGCACGGACTCTCGTCACCTCGCGCGTACGTAGCCCCCACAAATAGGAGCACATAATCAATTATTTCACCTATGGGGACAATTCCCTCTTACAAGGTTAGAAAGGAGACTCACCTCGCTCCGAAGGTCCATAACTGGCATTCCACGCCCTTCCGAAGACTCGAATCGATGCACAACGCTCCAAAACTAGCCAATAATTATGTAATTCCATTAATATATAATTAACTTCTCATTATAATCCAATTTATAGAAATTCCTACTCCCGATCGAAGAGTTGACAAAAATTCCCTCGGGCCCACGTGCCCGGATTTCCAAAATTTTTGAAGAATAAGTTTACCCATAACCTCACGAACTCAAATATATAATTTACTCTCAATTCCATACCCAAAATCGTGGTTAAATTCCAAGAAAAGTAAATTCCTAGGTTTTCCACCAAAACCTCAAGTTTATACTAATTTGAACGCTCAAATCATTACATAGTTGATGTATTTAACTCAAAATAGGTGGGGATAACATACCTTAACGTTGATGATGAAAATCCCCTCTTGAAGCTCCCCAAAAATCGCCCATGCCATGAAAAATATGTGAGAAAATGGCCAAATCCCGATTTTTTAAAACAACCCCTCTGCCTCCAGCTACTTCCGCTTCTGCGGAAGAAATTCCGCTTCCGCGGTCCCGCTTTTACGGACCATCAGCCGCTTCTGCGGCTTCCACTAGGCCGCCCATTTTCGCTTCTGCGTTCCCCTTCCCGCAGATGCGGTCCCGCTTCTGCAGAACCTTGACCGCATCTGCGGTCCACGAGCCCCTGGCAAAATCTACTTCTGCGATGCCTCTACCGCAGGTGCGGTTCCGCATCTGCGGAAATATGACCGCATCTGCGGTCCTTCCTCTTCTAGCCCAAAACCGCTTCTGTGGTTGAATTGCCACATCTGCGGTACCGCATCTGCGATCAAAAACTGCAGATGCGGTTATGACAGCAACCAGCAAGCCTCAGCCTTCCAAAATTTCCATTTTCGTTCCGTTAACCACCCGGAATCCACCCGAGGCCCCCGGGACCTCAACCAAACCTACCAACAAATTCCAAAACACGCTACGGACTTGCTCGAGGCCTCAAATCACATCGAATAACGCTAAAATCATGAATCGACCTCCAATCCAAGCTTTATGAACTTTAGAATTTCCAACTTCTACTTTCGATGCTTAAACATATCAAATCACGTCCGATTGACATCAAATTTTGCGCACCAGTCATATTCAACATTACGGGCCTACTCCAACTTTCGAAATCGGATTCCAACCCCGATATCAAAAAGTCCACTTCCGGTCAAACTTCTCAAAACCTTCAATTTTCTATTTTTAGCCAAATGACTTCAAAATGACCTACGGACCTCCGAATTCACTTCCGATCGCGCCCCCAACTCCAGAATCACCATACGGAGCTATTCGCAGTCTCGGAATCTCAAACGGACATCGATAACACTGAAATGCACTTCAAGACAAACTTATGAAATTTCTTCTAAAATGCTAACTTTCTCAATAGGCGCCAATACACTCCCGGATTATCCAAAACCCGAACCGGGCGTACGCCCAAGTCCGAAATCATCATACGAACCTGCTGGAACCTTCAGATCCTGATTCCGAGGTCGTTTACTTAAAAATCCCATCCTAGTTAATTCTTTCAACCTTAAGCCTCCGAAATGAAAATTCTCTTTCCAAATCAACTCCGAACTTCCCGAAACTCAATTCCGACTACGCGTACAAGTCGTAATACCTGAAATGAAGCTGCTCATGGCCTCAGGCTGCTGAACGACGCGCTAGGGCTCAAAACGACCGGTCGGGTCGTTACAATTAAATTTTCCATGGCCCTTGCAAACCTCTTATTAATTTGAACAATCATAGTTTGCTTTAGGCCCGATTTAGATTAAGTATTGCGATTATGTATATACTTGTAATTTTAACTTGAAAAAAGACTCGAGGGTTGCGTTCGCGCAACTTCAATCAAATTTTCTTAATAAATAAACAAAGCGTTATTAATTGTGGACATGTTCGCGTGACATGATTTTTGACGCGCCAAAAGAAAAGAGTATACGTACTCGTAACTCAATTCTTTAATTACGCATAATTCAAGTGATTTAAAAGCGGTAAAAAGATAATTGCACATAGGTCCTAAAAATGAGTAGTTAAACAATTTAAGCCAAGTAATAATCACTAAGCGACCGTGCTAGAATCACGGAACTCGAGAACGCCTAATACCTTCTCCCGGGTTACCGGAATTCCTTATCTAGAATTTCTGGTTCGCAGACTCTTTAAAAATAAAACTTCCTCGATTTGGGATTTAAAATAAACCTGTGACTTGGGACACCATAATTGATTCCAAGTGGCAACTCTGATAAATTAAATAATCCCATTTTGAATAATGTCACTTTAATTGGAAAAACTCCCTTATATACTCCCTCTCGGGCGGGGTGTGTAAAAAAAGGAGGTGTGACAGCTCTGGCGACTCTGGTGGGGAAAAGAACCCCGAACTTCCGGTTCAGGGTTTAAGAATTCGAGCTTGTTAGTGTGATTATTTGGCTTTATTTGTTGATATTACTGTATTTTATAGACTCAATGTGCTAATTGCCATTTACTTACCGCTTTGATATTATTTGAACTGTATCTAAATGCCTTCTCACGCCTCCCTTTTGAGTCTTCTGAAAAAAAAACGGCGCTCACGTTCGCGTGGCCCACTTTTCTGTTAGATTTATACCAAATAAGACGGGGCTGGGCAAGCAACAAGGCCGGGCAGACTTTTGTGCTCCAGGTACGTTGCCCCCTCCTCGACCCCAGTTGTCCGCTCGGGTAACCCAAGTTCTAGAACACAAACCCCAGGTTTTAAACCTAGAATAACACAACCTCATGCCGGATCCCTAGTAGGAACGATTATTTGCATCATGTGCATTTGACCTTGGGGACTCAACACAGGGGTTGGGTCCGTCTAGGACAGGTGTACCCAAAATAAAGACCATCCTGATGCATCCTACGTGCTATGTGAATATTTATTTGTTTCGGCTTGCATGTTGACCGGTTAGGAAAATAAAATAAAGAGAAAAACCAAGAGTGAGGTAGGATAGAAAATTTACTCGGTTTCTAAAAATCCCGGTATTTGAAAATGTCCCGAAACTCTGCCAAATTTTTGAAAAAAAAATGGAAAAAGAAAAATGTATTTCAAAAGAGTGAGTCAAATATCATGTTTTTATGTCAAAACTAACCGAACTATGCGAGTATGATTCTCACCGGATGTGAGATACGTAGGCAAACCTCATCAGTTCCGACCCCAATTTTCAAAAAATCCAAAAATATTTTCTTTCAGTTCTTTCTTTGGAAATCTTTCCTTAGAAAATTCAAAAAAGAGAAGAAGAAGAAGAAGTTCTTAAACTCAAGAAAATAAGTAGTTTGCTTCTTGCTGAAGTCTTTCATATGGAAAAAAGAAATAAAAAGAAAAATAAAAAAGAATGAAAATTCGAAATACGGGTTTTCTTTATTTTGAAGTGTTTTTTCAAAAATTAAAAAAAAACCAAAAAAAAAAAGAATAAAAAAAGGAATATTTTTTCTTCTTTAAAAGTATTTCTTTCGTAAATGTAAAAAAAAAAAATTTTTTTTTTGCTTTTCTTTAGAAGTACTTTTGTAAATAAATAAAAAGCTCAGAATTCAAAATATTTTCTTAAAAGTCCCTCTTTCGAAAATTAAGAGGCAACATCCAAAATCCAAAAATATTTTCTTTCTTCTTTAGAAAAAGAGAAAACAAATAAAAATTTAAAAAAAAATATCTTCCTTTTAGTTCCAATCAAAAGAAAGGAATTTTAAGATTCATTCTTTCAAAAAATAAAAGAAAAATCAAAATCAAAAACCAAAAAAAAAAATATTTCCTTTCTTCTTTGAAAGCATTTTTTTAGAAAATTCCAAAAGAAATTTAAAAAAAAAATTGTCAAAAAAAAAAGAGAAAAGAAATCATCAAAAAAGAATGTTTTTCTTTTTCTTAAAGCTTTCATGGTGTGAGTTTTATAAAAAGTAAAAGAAAAAAAAAAGAGTTAGTTTATTTACTCTATTCTCGATCTTCCCGAACTACGCAAGATCTGATTCATGCGGGGTCATGATGCGTAGGCAATCCCCATCGGATTTGATCATAGTCATAAAATAAATTGAGTGAAAAATAAACTGAAAAAAAAAGAAAGAAAAAGAGAGAAAAATTGAGTGAAAAAAAAAAAAGAAAAGAGTGAAAAAGTAAATAAATAAAAGGAGCGACAAGAAAAAAAATGTGACAAACAAAAAAAAGAGAGTGCAAAAATAAAAGAGCGGCAAAAGCGAGATGAAAAAAAAATCAAGAGTGATTAAAGAGAGGCAAAAATAAAAGAAAAGAGGTACATACTAAAAGGGTTAGTTAAGGCCGGGATGAAACATGCAACCGTTCAAAAACACGGTAGAAGCATTTAACTGTTAGGTGCATTGCATCCTAACGTGCGATTTTCTATATGTTAAATGTCTCAAAACTAACAAGTTTGTTGGTGTGAGCAAATTAGCCAGGTTCTGTTCAGGTGGTTGGTTTTGTTGGTATGCGGTGATGAATGCGCAACCTTGCACGCGGCCACAATATTATACACAAAATCAAGCTCTACCTCCCAGAAATGACCATCCTTACCAAGCTCCATCTAATCCACAATCAAATGTTCCCCAGTACAATCCTCGCCCAAGAGAGCCTTTCAAAGGGAATCAGTTCACCCCTATTGGTGAATCATACTCGGGTTTGTTCCAAAATCTAGTCAGGCGAGTTTTCCTGCAGCTAGTGGCCCCAAACCGGCCAAACCCCGAGTCCTCTCGCTCCGAGCTGATGCTAGATGTGAATACCACTCTGGAGCGGTGGGGCACAATACAGAGGACTGTTGGACCCTCAAAAAGGCAGTTGAAAATTTGATTGAAGCTGGAAGAATCATTTTTCGGGACGAAGAGGCTCCTAACACGATGAACAATCCTTTGCCTACTCACACCAATGGGCCAGTAGTCGGAATGACTTGTGAAGATAAGAAATTTGACTCGGCACTGAAGCCATTGCAAAGACAGAAGAAAAGTAAAAAAAAAGGAAAAAAGAACGGTTGCCAAGCGTGAAAGTTCCCTATCAGATGGGAGTCTCGGTAGCCAGTCTTGCTATCCTTTCTGCGTCCGGATTATCTCAGGGTGTGATCCGGATATTTTACTCTATTGTCTTACTTTCCGATGTAAACCCTTCTCTCTTCAAAAAAAAAAATCAAATAAAAAAAATCAAAAATCAAATGAAATTAGTATTTTATTGTCCAGGAATGTCTCTTTTCTTAATCTTGTTGTTTTTCTTATTCTCTTTTCAGTTCTGTTAAATGCAGATTTCAATAACATGACATGCTTGCGGACTTCATGCCCAGATCCAAACACGTTGTCTAATTGTGAAATAATGAATCAAGAACCGGAATATGATGATGAAGAGACTTTTAGGGAAATAAACCGAGAATTGGAAAAATTTGAGAATAAACCTAAGCCGAACTTAAATGATACCGAGCTGGTTAATTTGGGTAGTACTGAAGAAGTCAAAGAAACCAGGATAAGCATTCACACAGATGAAAAAACCCGGGACACGTTGATCCAACTGTTGTTTGAATTCAAAGATGTATTCGCTTGGTCATATGATGACATGCCAGGACTAAGTGTCGATTTGGTGGTTCACAAGTTGCCAACATACCCCGATTATCCCCCTGTCCAGCAAAAGCAAAGAAAGTTCAAAACTGATATCAGCGACAAGATTAGAGAAAAGGTCACAAAACAGTTGAAGGCGGGGGTGATCCGGGTGGTCCGATACACCACATGGCTGGCTAATATGGTTCCTGTACCAAAGAAAGATGGGAAAACTCGGGTGTGCGTTGACTATCGAGATCTGAACAAAGCAAGTCCCAAGGACAACTTCCCTCTGCCAAACATTCACATCCTCGTTGACAACTGTGCCAAACATGAGGTATAGTCTTTTGTGGATTGTTATGCTGGATATCATCAGGTTTTGATGGATGAAGAAGATGCGGAAAAGACAGCCTTCACCACACCCTGGGGCACCTATTGTTACAGGGTCATGCCTTTTGGTTTGAAGAACGCCGGGGCAACGTACATGAGAGATATGACTACCATCTTTCATGACACGATGCACCAAGAGATCGAGGTATATGTGGACGATGTGATCATTAAGTCCAAAACACAAGATGACCATGTTCGAGATCTGAGGAAGTTCTTTGAGCGTCTGCGCAAGTATGATTTGAAGCTAAACCCGGCTAAATGCGCATTTGGAGTCCCATCTGGGAAGCTTTTGGGATTTATAGTCAGTCGGAGGGGCATCGAACTAGACCCAACAAAGATAAAGTCTATTCGGGATTTGCCTCCTCCAAGAACCAAGAAAGAGGTCATGAGCCTACTGGGAAGGTTGAACTACATTAGCCGATTCATAGCTCAGTTGACTTCCACGTGTGAACCCATCTTCAAGCTGTTAAAGAAAGATGCAGCAGTCAAATGGACGGATGAGTGTGAAGAAGCCTTTGACAAAATCAAAGAATACCTGTCGAACCCGCCAGTCTTGGTCCCACCTGAACTTGGGAGGCCTTTGTTTCTGTATTTGACAGTCTTGGAGAATTCTTTTGGATGTGTCCTCGGACAACATGACGTGACCGGGAAAAAAGAGCAGGCGATCTACTATTTGAGCAAAAAGTTCACAAGTTATGAAGCCAAATATACCCTGTTGGAAAGGACTTGCTGCGCTCTAACTTGGGTTGCTCAGAAGCTGAGGAATTACTTGCTAGCCTACACCACTTATCGTTGGATCCTTTAAAATACATATTCCAGAAGCCGATGCCCACGGGAAGGTTGGCAAAATGGCAAATCCTGCTCACTGAGTTCGACATAGTCTATGTCACTCGCACGGCAATGAAAGCTCAAGCCCTAGCAGATCACCTGACTGAAAACCCTGTTGATGATGAATATCAGCCTTTGAGTACCTACTTTCCGGACGAGGAAGTAAGCTCTGTTGAGGTCATTTCGGAAGACGCCAATGCTTGGAAAATGTTCTTCGATGGAGCGATGAACGCAAAAGGTGTCGGGATTGGGGCAATTTTGATCTCGCCCACTGGTCAGCACTATCCAGCCACAGCTCGGCTTCGGTTATTCTGCACAAACAGCATTGCCGAGTATGAAGCCTGCATTATGGGTATGAATATGGCAATTGATCAAGATGTGAAAGAGTTGGTAATTATGGGAGATTCGGATCTAATTATCCGACAGGCTCAAGGAGAATGGGAAACTCGAGATGTTAAGCTTATACCGTACATGCAATCTGTGGAAGATCTTAGCAAACAGTTCAAATCCGTTGAGTTCAGGTACGTCCCTCGGTTTCACAATGAGTTAGCCGACGCACTCACTACCTTGGCCTTAATGTTGCCGTATCCGGGCAATCTCCACATTGACCCACCGGAAATTCAAATCCGAGAAAGGCATGGTTATTGCAACACAGTTGATGTGGAGCAAATGTACAACCATGGTACCATGATATCAAGATGTTTCTGAAAACAAAGGAATATCCGGAACAAGCCAATGGAGATCAAAAGAGAACCATTAGAAGGCTCGCTGGAGGTTTCTTCTTGAGCGGTGAGGTCTTATACAAAAGGACTCCGGATCTCAACTTGTTAAGATGCGTTGATGCCGAGGAGGCCGGAAGAATCATGTATGAAGAGCACGCAGGAGTGTGCGGGCCCCATATGAATGGGTACGTTTTGGCAAAGAAGATCCTTCGAGCAGGCTATTATTGGATGACTATGGAAAAAGATTGCTTCAGTTTCGTCCGGAAATGTCATCAGTGTCAGGTGCAAGGTGACTTGATTCATGCACCGCCTACAGAACTGCATCCCATGTCAGCACTTTGGCCATTTGTTGCTTGGGGCATGGTCGTCATTGGGCCGATTGAGCCAAAAGCTTCAAATGGGCATAGATTCATATTGGTCGCTATCGACTACTTCACAAAGTGGGTTGAAGCAATTACTCTCAAATCTGTCCAAGAAAGCTGTGGTAGACTTCGTGCACTCCAATCTCATCTGCCGTTTCGGTATCCCTGCAACTATTATTATAGATAATGCTGCGAACTTGAATAGTCACTTGATGAGGGAGATATGTGAGCAGTTTAAGATCACGCATCGAAATTCTACTCCTTATCGGCCCAAAGCCAATGGTGCCGTCGAAGTAGCAAACAAGAACATCAAAAAGATTTTGAGAAAGATGATTCAAAGTTCCAGGCAGTGGCATGAAAAGTTGTCGTTTGCATTGTTGGGATACCGCACTACTGTGCGCACATCAGTCGGAGCAACCCCATATCTTTTGGTTTATGGCACTGAAGCCGTGATACCCGCAGAAGTTGAAATCCCTTCTCTTCGGATCATTGTTGAGGCTGAAATTGAAGACAGTGAGTGGGTCAAAACCTGTCTAGAACAGTTAACCCTAATCGATGAAAAGCGAATGGCCGCAGTTTGCCACAAGCAGTTGTATCAACAAAGAATGGCCCGTGCCTACAACAAGAAAGTGCGGCCTAGGAATTTTGAAGTGGGGCAACTCGTTTTAAGGCGTATTCTCCCCCATCATCAGGAAGCAAAAGGAAAGTTTGCTCCTAACTGGAAAGGCCCATACATTATCAGAAAATTGTTGCCAAGAGGGGCGTTATACCTGGGAGACATCGAAGGAAATGACCCCGAAACAGCTGTAAATGCAGATGCAGTCAAAAGGTACTATGTCTAATCCTTTTGCAGCAACGACATTATCCGATTGGGATGAAGAAGGCTTTCATTCTCGCTACCCCAAACACTCCAATCCTTTGCTAACCCTTTGAGCCGGTTACCTTTCTTTCATTACCCTCTTTGGAACTTGAAGACGTTTGTAAAAAAAACAAAAAAAAAAGAAAACAACAAAAACAACAAAATAAAATATTTCCCTGAACTACGTTTGACTTGATTCCGAAAGGATACGTAGGCAGCCTCTCTCTGAGGTTCAGTCACACCAAAACAAAAAACCAATTTCCCCCAAAAGTGAAATTGGGGCAGATGTTATAATGGTTCGGCGATGATCCTGCCTGAATGATTCCAAAGTTGTAATTTGATCCAAATTCTTTTTTACCCAATCCTTGTTCAAGTCCTTCCGATCAATCGGTGAAAGGTGTTCGGAATCAAAGAACGCGGTCGTTTGAATCCGATGCAATGAAGATGAGAGAAATAAAATGAGAGAGTCTTATCAGTGAAAACCTACGAGCACCGTAAGGCGATGGTGAGCAGAGAAACTAAAAAATGAGAGAGTCTTGTTAGTGAAAACTCGTAAAGAGCACTATAAGGCGACGGTGAGAAGAGAAATGAGAGAGGTCGATTGGCGAAAACCCGCAAAGGGCGCCTTTGATTGAAAAGGAGAAACCCCTCACCACCATTGGTACTGAAAGAGTCCTGGCAAGGTTTCTCGGTTTTAAAACACGGGTCGCAATGGGTTTATGAGAAGTGGGATAGTTGTGCGGATCAGGCATCCAGCCCA
Source organism: Nicotiana attenuata (assembly GCF_001879085.1). Lineage (NCBI taxonomy): Eukaryota > Viridiplantae > Streptophyta > Magnoliopsida > Solanales > Solanaceae > Nicotiana > Nicotiana attenuata. The sequence continues at coordinate 94,042 of NW_017671172.1, forward strand.
AGAAGCATGTCATGTCTATTGAAGTCTGCATGCACTCCAGATAAGTCCTTCTTTCCTCCCCGAAAGGGACGCTTCTATTTAAATTCACTTCTCACCTTTTGTTTACTTTTCTTTGAATCCCTTTCGGTATGACTCTGTTCCGAAACTAATACAAAGAAAAGGTGGCAAGATTGGTTTTACGGGGTTCTACTTAATAAAAGCCAAGTCCAAAGAAAAGTACCCAGCCTCAGCGGGTGCATCAAGTCGATCCCGACTGGCCATGATGGCCGATGCTCTGAAATTAAAGTTATTGAAAATGAAAGAAATCCAAAGTCAAGTGCCCATTAGAAGCAGAATAAAATGAATGGGCGAAAACCCCATACGGGTGAACCGTCATCTGGAAAGTTTGGAAAGTTGAGTTCCTTGGTTTTAGGAAAGAGATCAATTTCAGAAAAGCCAGCAAGCAGCAGAGGTTCTCACCAAAAGAGTTGGGCCGAGATTAAGTGATCAAAAACAATCAAGGCCACAAAACCAACCACCGTTTCAAAATAACAATTGTTCTTTGTTTGAAAATTTGAGACAGGTGCAATCCAAAGCAATCGTTCAAGAAGCAGGTGCAACCAAAAAAGGAAAAAGAAATGCGCAAGTGCTAGAAACAGCTTTGCAGCAACAATCCATAAAAAGGGAAGTCCCCTCCGAGTTTTTTCCGCATTTACTCATTCCATGAAATAAGTAAAAATGGAGAAAAAAAAACAAGATGAAAAGGAGATAAGAAGAAAATTCAAAAAAAAATGGTAGTATAGGATCCCCAATATCAATCTTTTACTCTTTTGCCAACATAGGGCTCCAACCCCTAGTTGAGATTTTAGACATAGGGTCTCCATCCCCTAGTCACCTTTTGCCAACATAGTGCTCCAATCCCTAGTTGAGATTTTAGACATAGGGCCTCCATTCCCTAGTCTCCTTTTGCCAACATAGGGCTCCAATCCCTAATTGAGATTTTAGACATAGGGCCTTCATTCCCTAGTCGCCTTTTGCCAACATAGGGCTCCAATCCCTAGTTGAGATTTTAGACATAGGGCCTCCATTCCCTAGTCGCCTTTTGCCAACATAGGGCTCCAAGCCCTAGTTGAGATTTTAGACATAGGACCTCCATTCCCTAGTCTCCTTTTGCCAACATAGGGCTCCAATCCCTAGTTGAGATTTTAGACATAGGGCCTCCATTCCCTAGTCTCCTTTTGCCAACATAGGGCTCCAATCCCTAGTTGAGATTTTAGACATAGGGCCTCCATTCCCTAGTCGCCTTTTGCCAACATAGGGCTCCAATCCCTAGTTGAGATTTTAGACATAGGGCCTCCATTCCCTAGTCGCCTTTTGCCAACGTAGGGCTCCAATCCCTAGTTGAGATTTTAGACATAGGGCCTCCATTCCCTAGTCGCCTTTTGCCAACATAGGGTCTCCAACCCCAGTTGAGATTTTTAGACATAGGGTCTCCATCCCTTAGTCGCCTTTTGCCAACACAGGCTCTCCATTCCGTGGTTGAGTTTTTATAGATACAGGGCTCCATTCCCTAATCTCTTTCTTTTAAAGACGCACAATCCTTGTTTTATCTCTTTCAATAAATAAATATTTTAGATTTTAGTTACAAATAACTCACGAAATTTTCCTAGTGAAAACTGGGGCGGAAAAATTTCGTTCGTTTGTTTGTTTTGATGTCTGAGCAGGTTTGACCTCGAGGCACAGGGTTCAAGATGACCAAAAGAATGAGTCTCAATCCAAAATAAAGAAAATAAGAAAAAAGAACAAAAAGAAGTGAACTCAAAGTGCAGAAGCGGAGAAAGATGCGGGTTACTTAAGATATGATTGAAGTCGCAAGCTTCACATGTCCCGACTTGATCCAAAAGCTGAAAAATGAACCAGCAGCTACAGCTGACAAGCATCAAGATTCAGATCGGAGTCTGCGGCAAGAACCAACCAAGACTCAAGATCAAGCTTCAATAGATTTATAGATAGGAATCTTGTAACTCGTAGTTGATAGGCTTAGCTAGTTTAGCTTTTTATTTTCCATTTTGGTGTAATAAGGAGTTTAGCAAGCAATAGCAGCAACAACAACAGTGAAATCACAGCTTCCTGGTAGTCCCAGCTACCGAAAACTTCCAGAACTACACTGACCTGATTCCTTTATAGCCAAGGATATGTAGGCAACCTTTGAAGCAAGGTTCGGTTAGGCTCTTTCAAAAATGCTTCTCATGGAGTTTCAAATGGGCAAAAACCCCTCATAATTGCTCATTTTATCTTTGCCCGAAAATCCTTCGTGTCTCCGAGCAAAGAGAGGCTGTTGTGAGCACGTGATTTTTGCCCCACATGAATTACTCCTACAGAATCCCAAAGAATTGGATTTTTCTTTTAATTATTGGTTATTTTAGGAATTATTGTAGAATCTTTCTGATCATTTGCATTTTTGTGTGCATGTTTAATTTTTATTTAATTCATAAAAAATAAAAAAAATATATTGCATTTGCATTTAGGATTTAATTTTGCATCTTAGGTTTAATTAGTAAATTAGTTATTTTATAAAATATGAAAAATCACAAAAATAGTTCATGTTGCATTTAACTCTTTAATTCTGAATTTCATAGCTTTTTCTTTTAATTTAGGACTTAATTAGTTATTGTAAATACTATGTTGAGTAATTAATATATTTGGTAGTTTAATTTAGTTTTAAGAATTAATTTAGGTTTTTATTTTTAATTTGAAAAGAAAAAGAATGTGGAAATTGAAAGATAAGGAAAAATGAAATGAGAAGGCTGATTTTTGGGCTTTCAATTAAAATTCCCCCAGGCCCAAACGATTTTGCTCAATACCCGGTCGATACAAGCCCAAACCATACCCTTAACCCGGTCCAAACCCCCGCCTAAGTCAAACGACCACGTTTTCTTCTTCCAATCTGAGCCGTCCATCTCCCTAGATCGAACGGCCCGGAACTAGCGTACCTGATTACATATAATTGTCCGAAAGGCTCGCCCCCCCTGATTCACCTCATTGCTTCATCTCCTCTTCAGAGACCTCAAGAACCCTAGAGCGCCGCCACAAAACGCCAACCATCTCCGGTGGCGCCGCCGCCTCAAATCGGCCCCAAATTAACACCACAAGACCCCCCTCCCCCCCCATGGCCTCCTCTTTCCCAGTCCCTAACTAGCATTCCTCGAATCCCCCTACATCTTTTCGAATATCAAATCTGAGTTAGAAACCCTAAAAGCCCAAAACACCATACCCTCGAATTGGTGGCATGCAAGGCCTAATCCCCGAGTTTTCCTGAGTTTCTCAAGGCTGATTTAACACAAAGCAATGATGTTCACTTGTTCTTGACAAAGAACAAGCGATTAGCATTATTTTGGGTTAAATCGGAGTGTCCAGTATCGGTTTCAAGTTGTAGGTAAGTTTTCTTGTATTTTTCTGTCCGTTTGTGTTATTTCACCTCTTATTCCTCTTCTTTTCTTCTCCCTTTCTTTAGTTAGTTTTTACTTTGACTGAAATTTGATAAAGGTTCAAACCTAGGCTTTTCATTTTGATTGGTTTGTGGTCGGATTTATTCCGTTTGTTTTCCAGTTTCCTTTTCAATTTTAAAGAGTTGTGCACTGATTTCGTTTATTCATCTACTTAGCTTTTATGTTAAATTTCTGATTCTTGCCCTTCTGGTTTTAGTTTTCTAGTTAGTCTAATTAGGTTTATTTCAACTTGATGATGTAGTTAATTCTGGCTCATTGGTTTTTTTTAAAAGGAAAATCAGTCATTTAGTTAGCTTTTGAAAACATTCAAGTCATATCTTCTTCTGTTTCTCATGAATTACTAAAATGGATTTCTGATTTGGTTTGGGCCTTGGGTTCATTTCTGACCCATTTTCAAAGGGCAGCCCATTCATGTATGGTTTAAGTTATTTGGTCAACTTGACCCATCTGGTTACAAGGGTAAATAACAGGGGTTTAAGGGTTAGTTTAGGGATTTTAGGTTAGGTAATCTGGTGTAACCAACTTAGAAAATTTCCTGGAAGTTGGGTTTGGGACTAACTTAGAAAACTGATTTTTAAACTAAGGACCAAGTAGCAAAAACGAAAATTGGAAAAGGTTTAATGGGCAAATCTGAAGTTCATTTCTGCTGCCCTAAAACTTCTCTATAAAAGGGTAATTGCTTCACTCTCAAGTCAGATTTTGGAGAGATTTTGGAGAATCGAAAAGATACTAAAAATTGAAAAACGGCCGAGTTTGAAAAGCTTTGAAAGAACACTGAAATTCCTGCATTTCTTTGGTCAAAATTGGTTCAATTCTGCCTTAAAACTTCCTAGTTGATCAAAGTATTTGAGTCTTCAAAGATGGGTGTTCATTTGGGTTCTCTACTGGTTTGAGGAAGCTGGTTTTTGCTTGGTATTGCTGGGTTTTAAAGCGGGTTCTGCTGCTGCTGTTAACTCCTTGTTTTTCTATTGCATTCCAGGTATTTTTCCAAACCATGGACAACAAGTGATTGTCAACATGTATTTCGAGTGGAAATCTGATTGAATACAAGTTGTATTTGAATTTATTTCTTCTGTTTCTTCCACTTCTTTAGCATTCTGTAGTAAATCTTATACTATACATGTTATTTCAGTTTTTCCCCTGTTATTAATATGTTGTGAAAATGAATCCATGCTGTTGAGAGTTTGGAGTATGATTTATGCATTTAAGAGGATGGTATGTTAATTTCCTGGATTCTGTTACTGTTGGTATTGAGAAAGAATTTAGTTGAGGTTAAATTTCATATGTTTATTTGTGAATTAGCTTAGAATTGAATTTAAGCATGGACAGTTGATGTTTGGAATACTTGCTGTACAAATAACTATGTATGGGAATCATAATAGCGATTTTAGTGTTCAAATGAATGGTGTTTAAATTTTTCTGTATTTTGTACTTCAGTTAGCTAATGTGCTTCTTGCTTACAATACTGAAATCGTGCAAATTTATTTGAGTGTGGACCCTGGAAGGGCTGTTTTGAGCCTAAGGCTTTTGGTGCCCAAGTTGGTTTCCCCCGCAGGGACTCGATCTTGAATCCATGTCGCTGGGTGTTCATTCTTTCACTAAATTTGGGCTCATTTTGGGCCCAAGCCTGAAGGCCCTTGTGAATAGGAGAATTGTATGCTTTGTCATATGTGGGCCTGTTTTCTTTTCGATCCAGTCATCTCAGTTGGTGATTACTGCTGGCCCAAACTATCTTTGAGTAATTGGAGCAGTTTTACTAATGCAAGTCCGCTGATTATCAATTTAGCTTAAACATTTGCTTAAATGTAAAATTCAAATGCTCTTAGTCTTTAATTAATTAGTTTTCCTTTAATTAGTTTGAGGTGTGCCATGATAAACAAAATCCCTAAGTCCATGGCCCTCGTATAATTAGTAATAACTCTTTTAGATCGAGGTGTGCAATTATTAAATTTTCCATGACCCTCGCAAACCTCTTATTAATTTGAACAATCATAGTTTGCTTTAGGCCCGATTTAGATTAAGTATTGTGATTATGTATATACTTGTAATTTTAACTCTAAAAAAGACTCGAGGGTTGCGTTCGCGCAACTTCAATCAAATTTTCTTAATAAATAAACAAAGCGTTATTAATTTTGGACACGTTTGCGTGACATGATTTTTGACGCGCCAAAAGAAAAGAGTATACGTACATGTAACTCAATTCTTTAATTATGCATAATTCAAGTGATTTAAAAGCGGTAAAAAAATAATTGCACATAGGTCCTAAAAATGAGTAGTTAAACAATTTAAGCCAAGTAATAATCACTAAGCAACCGTGCTAGGACCACGGAACTCGGGAATGCCTAACACCTTCTCCCGGGTTAATAGAATTCCTTATCTAGAATTTCTGGTTCGCAGACTCTTTAAAAATAAAACTTCCTCGATTTGGGATTTAAAATAAACCGGTAACTTGGGACACCATAATTTATTCCAAGTGGCGACTCTGATAAATTAAATAATCTCATTTCGACACTTTAATTGGAAAAATTCCCTTATATACTCCCTCTCGAGCGGGGTGTTTAAAAAAGGAGGTGTGACATCCGAGTCAGACCGCGCTTTTTTCGAAGAATCCTGCACCCATGGGCATACGGCCTGGCAGGCCTTCCCTTAAATTTATCAATATATGTTTGGGTATTATTAAAATGCTTTCACATTACCTCTATAATATAAATATTTTATTTAAGATCTTGTTTTGCTACTTGAAATTTTTTCAATTTTCATAGTCATCAAATCTTTAATATCTTAACTAAATTTATTTACTTTATTTTATATTTAAGTTTACCTCAAAATATAAATAGTCATAAGTTATCTCAATCTACGACTTTCTACAATTTATATTTTTCTTTATATTAATAAATTTTAATTAATATGTTACCTCCATGTTTCTAGCGAATTATAGAAGAAAAGTTAATGAGTGAATCTAGATATAGATATAGATATAGATTATAGGTACAGATATATAGATATATAATTTAAATTTATCATTTCAAATTTTCTCCTAAAAGTGCCAAGTGACTTTTTCTCAATACTGTTTTAAAGTTATTTCTATAGAATTCTATCATATAATCTAATATCTTACCATTTAGAAGAATAATATTGACCATATATTAGATACAAAAATATGAATTAATAATATCTTTAAAATTTAAGCAAATAGAATCCAACAAATAGATTTTTCTTTTAATAATGTTTAAATACTCTCTCCTTTCATATTATATAGATTATAACTTTATAACCAGTGACCTATGACTAAATGATTATAGTTGGTTTGATTGTTTTTATGAAAAGCACGTGAATGAATGGAGTTATATTACGTGTTGGTAACTTCTTGATTTAAAATAGAATAAGTAATTTCCAATATATAAAATTACTATTTCCTTAAAAAATTAAATATAAAAAAGTAAAATATAGATTTTTACTGCTCCTAAAAATTTAATTTATTCATTTTGATTTTATTGCCAAAAATTCAGGTATTATTTAAATTTATCAATAATATTTTTGAGAGTTATTAAATACTCTCACATTACCTTTATAATATAGATATTTTATTTAAGATCTTATTTTGCTGTTTGAATTTTTTTAAATTTTCAGAGACATCAAATATTTAATATCTTAAGTAAATTTCTTTAATTTATTTTATATTTTACGAAAAAGCGCCTGATCTGTCCTTTTACTGCTATTAGTACCCTCCGTTATACTTTCCTTCACTATTCGCCCCTACCATTATCCATTTTAATATTTTTGTCCCCCACAATTAACGGGGTCTTTTAGTAAGACACGTGGCACGATCTTAAACAACCTAAACATCTACATGTTTATCCCACCCGTTCAGCCCCGACCCGATAACCTCTATTGTCACGACCCAAAATTCGTTAAAGGTCGTGATGGCGCCAGACACCACTGTCGGACAAGACAACAATAAATAATAAATTTTATTCTCATTTTTGTATCTTTGAATCATAATTTCCTTCAAGTTAAAAGTAAAAAAATGGAATTACAGAGAAAATAATAATATTTTAGCCATTTCAATACTGAGCAGCCCATAATCACCCCAAAATCCGGTGTCACAAGTGCATGAGCATCAACTAGGAAGAACAAAATAAAATACATCATCTGCCCGGGATACAACATTGGACAGGAAAGAAAAATATAAATACTCTGAAAGAGACTCTGCGGGCTGTGGACTGCAACATGAGATGCATCTTACCTAAGTCCATGTGTCAACCACGCCGCTGCGTCCACAAGGCCACGAAATGTATATGTGCCTGTACAACAAATTTACAGCAAGTGTAGTATGAGTACGAAAAAGACGCGTACCCAGTAAGTATTCGGTCTAACCTCGGTCGAGTAGTGACGAGGGGTCGATTCCGACACTTACTATTGGCTATAAATAAAATGTCGATGATATAATTTAAACATGGATCATATAGGATGGTTGTAAGCTCAATATCGTGAAGTAGTAAGCAATTCTTTTATAACTATGAAATATCCAAATTTGTTTCTCATCATTTAACAATTTATCTCGGGCCATTGAGGCAATATCATTTATTGTAAATTTCAAAGTAATCAATTCAATCATGCGCAAATCATGCCGAGGTCTTACGGCCCTATCCAACATATAAATATAAATTGTGCATTGCCGAGGGTCGAACGGCATGAACCATAGATGCATCTATTAAATCTACCGAGGCGTTCGGCCCGCTCCACAAAAAAAAGATAAACACATTCAAACAACCAAATCAAAAATTTATTTAAGTGCAATTATTCAAGGAAATGCAAATTCTCAACGATCAAGAAAACGAAGTTTAACCTTTAAAAATTCCTTTACCAAGTTCAATGTGAATTAAGAAATCAAATTAACAAGAAGGTTGCAAACATCACAAGTATAGCATGATTTGGGTCCTAGACTACCCGGACTTAAGCATAATAATAGCTGCGCACGAACTCTCGTCACCTCGTGCGTACGTATCCCCCACAAATAGAAGCACATATTGAATTATTTTACCTATGGGGTTAATTCGCTCTTACAAGGTTAGAAAGGAGACTTACCTCGCTCCGAAGTTCCATGGCTGGCTCCCAAGCCTTTCCAACAACCCAAGCCGATGCCTAATGCTCCAAAACTAGTCAATAAACAAGAGATTCCATAAATATATACTCTAATACTCACAACAATTCGGTTTAAACAAATTTCCAACTCCGCTCGAAAAGTTGATAAAATCACCCTCGGGCCCACGTGCCCGGATTCCGAAAATTTTCGAAGATAAACTTTACCCATAACCTCACGAACTCAAATATATAATTTACTCTCAATTCCATGTCCTTATTCGTGGTCCAAATCCAAAAATACCAAATTCTAGGTTTTCTACCAAAACCCCACAATTTTTACTAATTTCCATGTTTAAATCCTTATACAAACCATTTATTTAACTTATAATAAGTGGGAATCACTTACCTTGTGCTGCTTGATGAAGATCACCCTTTGAAGCTCTCCAAAATCGCCCCAACCAAGTGAAAAATGGGTCAAGTCCCGTTTTATTAAAACCCTTCCGCCTAGCGACCTTCCGCACCTGCGGACTACTTGGCCGCTTCCGCGCATCCGCTTCTGCGGCTTCTTCTTTGAACCTGCGCCCTTCGCCGCTTCTACGGCCACTGTCTTTGCACCTGCGCTCCCGCAGGTGCGCCCAAACATCCGCTTCTACGCTCACTGGGCTGCCCTCGATGGCTCGCCTCTGCGGTCCTCCTGGCCGGTTTTGAGGCTCCGCACCTGCGGCCAAAACCTCGCAGGTGCGTGTCGCGCCCCCTTTTCTCCCCTTCGCGGGGGAGTCCGGGTTTCGACATTCATGGGGGAAATAACTCGCTTCCTTTTGGGAATTAGGTATTTGAAGAGTTGCCACCTAACGGATTAAGGTGCGTTAGGGCACCTAGAGCGATTAACTCATGTAACCAGTTTGCATTACCAGAGATTAGGGTAAGGGCTCAAAATAACCTTGAGGGGAAGGTGTTGCGGTCCACAACGGTGGGTCCCGGCCAAACTTAGTTATGTGAATTAGTCATTTAACAGATAAGTAGTCTAGGCACACATTTGCAAATAAAGGAAGCTTACACAGTCTAAGCGAACATATATAATCAAGGAAGTTTAGACGGTTCAAGCATACATATGTAAATTTTAGATAGTCTAAGCATGCATACTTAAATTAAAGAAGTTTGAACAGTCCGAGCATACATAAATTAAGGAAGGGAAGTCCTAAGTTGGTTAGCCTATAGGATCACATCTGTACAATACCCGGTAAGCCTTCTCAAATAGAGGGGTTACACGTGGCATTAGCGCACGGGTCATCATATCCTTTTACTACCCATTACCCTCCCCTTAGTGGTTATATAAGCGAGTGTAATTAAAGAACTCTAAGCGTGCTTTACCCGTCCCTTCCTTGTGGTCCCGGAGGTGTTTAGGACCTTTATACATAGGCAGTTCTAGAACTCTTAAGGTATTCAAAAGGTAAAATCTAAGCGCCAACAAAGAACACATAGGACTATCAAATAGGGAAGCAATTAGGGGCTCATGTTTTACCTCCACACATAAACAGATACGTAGCACGTCTCTAACAACTGATTTTGAAGAAATTTAGAAAGCCTTAGAACATGATATGTAAATGAACATCACAAACACAGAATATGTAGCATTCGTTTTAAAGCGAAGTGGTAGAACCCTAATCAGCTTGCCTATTGATTTTATAGCCTGTTAAACCTGGACGATTTCACACATAAACAGAGCCCAATTTCACAGTTATAAGACCATCAATTACCTAAGGCTTGCCTAGGCGTGGGTTTGTATGCAATCATAATTCTGAGAACTAATTGAAACATCTTGAAGCCATTCAATCCTATAGGCATAATGATCTAGGCGATTACAAATACAGAACTGATTTCATGCATATTCATACCTATGTGTTGGACTACTCTTAAACCTTTTACAAACAGTTATTCATTTAAGCAACGTAGACGTGATTTGGAGCCAATGCAAACAGAGTCCTAAATCAGGATTTCTAATGCACAGAGAGAGATGGTCATTTTATTAAGCATGATCAGAGCAGCAGTTTAATTATAGAGTTCCTAGGGGATTATGACTTTAGGCAGAATCAGAAATAAAATGATGACTCTAACATGTTTCCTAATATGCAAAGTAGTAAACATGATTATCCTAAGGTAGGATATCTAATGCAAAGGTTTATGGCATGGTTTTTTAAATGTAAATAGGCATAGCAAACCTAGTGGCATGATATCTATTGCAGAATGTAAACATAGTGTAAACCTAAAGCATGATTTCTACCCGGTTTTCCCACAAAAATCGTATATGAAACCTCCCCTTTTTACTAATTACGCCAAATATCTGTATACAAAGAATATTATTACAGACCAGAATCAAATGAAGTACATAAGTAAATGAAGCTATACTATAGGGAGCCTAAATCAGGCCCAGAATAAACCTGGGGATGCCAGGCCTTCAACACAGTCTCAGAAGCCAAAGGTCTCACAACCAATAGCGTGTCTTGGTGTGTCAGAGCTCCCTAAGGACCTCAAGGATCCCGGGCAGTGCTTACACTAAGACTTTTCTCAGATAGGGGTTGGTTGTGTGTAGTGTGGAAGGGCCAGCCCTGGTATGCCAGAGTTCAAAGAGATCTCAGGGATCCCTAAGCAGTGAACACACCAGAGGGGCAAAACTTAATAGTCTAAGAGTAGGGTGAGAGTGCTTGACACATTTTAAAAGACTTAGTAAAAAAGTTAAAAGTAAAAGAGATTCAGAAACAGCTTCCCTTTTTTTAAAAAAAAAAGATACTGGGAGTGACCAGTTTTTTTAGAAGAACACTAGGAGTAAAAGTAGTAGTTTTGAAATCACCTTGAAGAAAGCATGCTCGACAAACAACCCAATTGGTCATAGAGTACTCAGATTCACGCAACAAGTAAACTTACAAACAGGGGTGAAGGGGATTGTGAACATATAGGGCTAAAACCACATAAACAGAGAAACATTTGATACAACAAGTGTATAGAACCACCAGGAGTCTACTGAATCAGGTCAATCATGGTACTAGTCAGTTAAGACATAGATAAGGGTGTAGCAGGATCATGTTGAAGACACAGAGGTGTTGAACAACATGGGACATACAATCAGGACTAATTGAAATGCACTAGAAAACTAAGTAGTGACATAGTCATACCCATTAAAAGGCAGGGGTAAGGGATCCAAGTAAACATGCTAGGCAGGTATCAAAGAACTAAGTGAAATTAGACATGCTGACTACACATAAAGCATAATTGAGACATGCTTAATAACAACAAAGAGAGAAACAAGTTGAGTAACTAATGCAGGAATAAACATGGGTGTAATAAACATAGATCACATAAGGTTGAGTTTCAGAATTTAACTAGAGACATACCAGTTAAAAAAGAAAAATGCAAAATATGAAAGAAGCAGTGCAAATCCATTGTCTAGCCTTGGCTTTCAGCCGGCTAGGGCAACAATCAACACAAGTAGCAAAGAAAGAGAGAGTGTTTGAATGTGTGTGTGTGTATTCTAACTTACTGTTCGTGTCTAGAGGTAACAAAAATAAGAGAGTTTATATAGCACTTAAGGGGTGAATCAAAATAAGGTAAAAGAATCACAGTTCAATCAATTAGGAGCAGTTAATCAATCACAGAATCAATTCCCATAGAGGAGTCCGGAATAGACCCCTTAATTGGGGGGCATTCAATTAACGGTCACAACAGGGGGTCCAATTAAGGTAAGGACTCAAAAACATTCCACGTAGGGAGTTAGTAGAAATCCCAAAACCATATTGATAACTAATTAGGGCAAGTATGATCAGTTAAGGTCACAAATAAAGAAACAAATAAAATTTCAGCACACGCTGATTTTAACAGGATGTTTAATAGAAATCAATCAGTAAAATCTTCAAAGAATACTGATTTTATAGGAAAGAGTTATTCAGATTCCCTAAATAGAAATCAATTAAGCAAAACTTCACAGAAATGACAGATTTAATAAGAAAAGCTGGTTCGAATCATCAGTAGAGATCAATTAGGGCAAAAATCCCAGAGAATACTGGATTTAACAGGGAAAACATTTGAATCCCTAAATAGAATCAGTGAGTGCAACTGATTCACAAAAATTAACATAATAGAAGAAATCAGTGTAACCATTAGAAACATCTAGGGTTCGAGCATACATACAAAGATTAAGCAAACACGTAAAGAGATGAACAGATTAAACATTAAAAGTAGAAAATCTTTTGAAGAATGTCTGGGAAATACCCTAGTTTAGAAAGAGTGATTAAAAATCGAAATAGTTAATTAAACAAGGGATTTTTAGAGAAAAACACCTAATAATACTCGAATCACCTCAAATCTATGAAGATCTGAGAAGAATCGAACAGTAGTGAAACTAGGGTTTTCAGAAAATAACTGAGATGAAGAGAATCGGTCAAAAACCCATGGATTCATACTTAAAAGCAAGCGGAAATCCATACTCACAAACGAAAGTGGCCTGAGACAGGCTAGTAAACAACTTTTAGGCCAGAACAAGGTTGAATCTTCCACGAGATTCTTCTAAGGACTCATGAAATCAAAGAGCCAAGGAGTATAGGAGACCAGTGGTGGTCGGAGAAGGCATGGAAACACCATAGAAGGAGGTCTTCTCCGGTGATGGCGATTAGGGTTAGGGTGAGTTGAGAGAGAACTGGAAGAAGAGTGAGGGAGACGGGTGACGGCGTCGAAGAGAAATGAAGAGGGGGGTTGGGGTTAGGTGAATTAAAATGGTAAGTTTGATCGTGGACCGTTGATCAAAAGGATCAACGGCCACGATCAAATGGGGTTATTGGGTCGGGTGTATATAGATTGGGCTTAAGGGATTTGGGCTGGCATATTTAAGGGTTTGGGATAATATTAAAGGGGTTTGGGCTGGTATTAAAAGAGGTTTTGTCTGAAATAAAAAGGCTATTTGTTAAATACCCAAAAATTTATAAAAAAATATTTTATAAAATAATTTTCAATAAGAAAAGAAATAATTTTCATGTATAGAAGTGCTTTATAATAATTATTCAATATTTTAAAAAATATAACGGGCCAATTTCTGGTAAAATAATGCAGTGATGTATGCATGGGCTATAATTGCAAAATTATTGCAATTGTAACCAAAAGATTTAAATTTGGCCATTTGTGAGATAATTAAAACTAAATAGGACCATAACTGATAATATTAAATCAAGAGATGTTTTAAAATCATCTATAATGCAATTTTGTAATTAATTATATGAATAAAATATTTAGATAAGTTAATTTAAAAAATGTAAAAATTATGGAAAAATACCAACTGATGCTAATGCTTAGTTTTAAAGGTATATATATGCATTTTAAAAATATTATAGGAAAAAACTGGGTATCAATAGCTGCCCCTCTTTACCCGGGAAGGATGAAAGAGTTTTCGGGTAAAGAAATGATGGCCAATTTTGACCGAATGGGATGTTTTGGAAGATAGAAGCCGGACTCTGGTCTTTGAGCTGCCTACATATCCCTGGCTTTACAGGAATCAGGCCATGTGTAGTTCCATATCCATTGGCGGAATATACTGATGAAGTCATTACAAGAAACGGACACGAGATCTCGGGATGGGTGAAAGAGTAGTTATGGTGAACGGTCAAGTTTGAGATAATTGAAGGAACTGGAGCGAGGTCGCTCCTGCTGGGATAACGGTTGCTTATTGGTCACCTGCAGATAAAGAGATGCTACGAACATGTATTTGTGCGAAAATTTAAACATGATGCGGATTCCCTTCGGACCATGAAAGTTGTCTTTGGACGGTGCGGATGATGTCCTTAGACCATGATGTCCTGGGCCATGACTTGTGAGATAAGAGATTTGCAGGCCATGAAATGATGTTCTCGGGCCATGAAAATGGTGCCTCCGAACCATGACGCCTTTGAATAATGATATGCAAATTTGAGAGATCCTCAGGCCATGGCATGGGGTCTTCCGGCTATGAGGATGGTGCCTTTAGACAATGACGCCTTTGGACAAGTTGGCGATAATTCAGCCCATGAGATGCAATAATATGATGCTAAAAAGAACAACACAAGGCTTAGTCTTGGGAGGTTGAGGGCAGAGCTTAGCCCGAAAGAGGAGCAAATAGATAGTGCGGAGAGCTAGTGCTTAGTCTCGGCAAATAAAGGCGATGATTGGCCTTATACAAATAGGAGGCAGAGCTTAGCCTCATGCAAGATATGGAGGCAGGGCTTAGCCTCATACAGGATTCGGGACAGGGCTTAGTCCCATGCAAATGGAAGGCAGAGTTTAGCCTTATGGAGATATGGAGGCAAGGCTTAGCCTCATGCAGATATGGAAGCAGGGCTTAGCCTCATGCAAGATTCGGGACAAGGCTTAGTCCCATGCAAGAAATAAAATAGCAGGTGATAGCAGAGTTTTCTTAGCTGGTAATAGGTTTTAGTATCACGGTTGTTATGAAGATTGTGACTTGGAAGCATGTATGTTCTTCGCTTCTGCATCCAAAGAAAAATCATGAGTTTTGAAAAGGGGGAGGTCGGTTCGTGCCTCCGTCGGCTTGTTTGACTTGCTTCGCTTGGTCCGAAGGTCCTGTTCAAATCATTGGGGGNACAGGATTTCCAATCCTAGCAGGAAAGGGAGGGAAACGGATACTCAATTTAAAGTGAGTAAACAGAATTCCATACTCGATCTCATAGATACATATAGAATTCTGCGGAAAGCCGTATTCGATGAAAGTCGTATGTACGGCTTGGAGGGAGATCTTTCATATCTTTCGAGATCCACCCTACAATATGGGGTAAAAAAGCCAAAATAAGTGATTTTAGCCCTTATAAAAAGAAAACTAATTCTTGAACCCCTTTCACGCTCATGTCACGTCGAGGTACTGTAGAAAAAAATAGCAAAATCCGATCCAATTTATCGTAATCGATTAGTTAACGTGTTGGTTAAATATATTCTAAAACACGGAAAAAAATCATTGGCTTTATGCGAAATGGAGGCAGGGCTTAGCCTCATGCAAGATGCGGGACAGGGCTTAGTCCCATGCATGATTGGAAGGCAGTGCTTAGCCTTATGCAAATATGGAGGCGGGGCTTANATATGGAGGCAGGGCTTAGCCTCATGCAGATATGGAGGCAGGGCTTAGCCTCATGCACATGGAGACAGAGCTTAGTCTCATGCAAGATTCGGGACAGGGCTTAGTTCCATGTCAAATGGAAGGCAGAGCTTAGCCTTATGCAAAATAGAGGCAGGGCTTAGCCTCATGCAAGATGCAGGACAGGGCTTAGTCCCATGCAAGATTGGAAGGCAGTGCTTAGCCTTATGCGAAATGGAGGCGGGTCTTAGCCTCATGCAAGATGCGGGACAGGGCTTAGTCCCATGCAAGATTAGAAGGCAGTGCTTAGCTTTATGCGAAATGGAGGCAGGGCTTAGCCTCATGCAAGATGCGGGACAGGGCTTAGTCCCATGCATGATTGGAAGGCAGTGCTTAGCCTTATGCAAATATGGAGGCGGGGCTTAGCCTCATGCAAGGTTCGGGACAGGGCTTAGTCCCATGCAAAGAACAGGTAGCAAATAAGAGTAAAGTATTTCTTAGCTTGAGATCTATTCGGTGTCCGGTGGCCTGATTGATAGTGGTTTCGCTGCGCGAATGCTGCTGTTACATCAAATGCCTGCGTTCGAAGAAAAATTGTAAGTTTTGTAAGGGGAGGTTGGTTCGTGCCTTTGTCTGCTGGCTCTACTCCTCCGTTCTGGAGGCCTTGTTTGAGTTTCCCTGGGTAACCTGGCTGTTACAGAAATAGAGTTTTCGAAAGTAATCTGCAATTATTGATGAAAATTAGAGTTATTTTAGAAATATGGTGAATATCCAGTAAATTCATATGAACTAGTGACTTTAGCACATTTCAGAGACATTGCAGCTTTCTTGTGTCAGGATTTTGAGGGTCCTCCTCAAAATTCTGCCCCAGTTTGGTAGATGATCCTTCTGCCGTTTGCGAGTGACGAAACTTGTTGAACCTTCTTAGGAATTTTGAGAATCCTTCTCAAAATTCTGCCCCAGTTTCTTAACCAATTTCTGACCGTCTGGCATATGCTGGCGTTGGCTGAACTTGCTCTGGAATTTTGAGGGTCCATTCTCAAAATTCTGTCCCAATTTCTGATCCTGGGGGAAGTGGAAATTTTATTATGATATGACCGAACCCACAGGGCTGCCTACGTATCCCCTTTTAAACGGGAATCAGGTCAAGCGTAGTTCAATTACATCAGATGAAGAAGTGTAAATAGTCTAAACATAGTATCTCTTGACTGCGTTGGAATTGATTGGTTTTGGCCAGATTTCTCCATCTATTTTTGCAAGTATGAGCACTCCTCCCGTTAGCACCCTGTGAACCATATAAGGACCTTGCAAGTTGGGAGAGAATTTCCCTTTAGCTTCATCTTGATGTGGGAAGACCTTCTTCAGTACCAGCTGTCCTGGTGCAAACTGTCTTGGTTTGACCCTCTTGTTGAAAGCTATGGACATTCTGTTCTAATAAAGTTGACTGTGACATACTACGTTCATTCTTTTTCCATCTATAAGGGCCAATTGCTCATAGCGTCTCCTTATCCATTCTGCATCGCTGAGTTTAGCTTCCTGTATGATTCTTAAAGAAGGGATCTCTACCTCGGCTGGGATGACAACTTCGGTACCATAAACCAGCATGTAGGGAGTTGCTCCGGTTGACGTGCGAACTGCAGTGTGGTATCCCAACAAAGCAAAGGGTAGCTTCTCATTCCATTGTTTGTGGTTTTCTACCATCTTCCTTAGTATCTTCTTGATGTTTTTGTTGGCGGCTTCTACGGCTCCATTCATCTGAGGTCTGTATGCTGTAGAGTTTTTGTGCCTGATTTTGAAAGTTTCACCATGGCTTTCATCAGATCACTGTTGAGATTGGCGGCGTTGTCTGATGATTGATTCTGTAACTCTAAACCGGCAAACAATCCGGTCGCGGACAAAATCTGCCACGACTTTCTTAGTTACTGCCTTGTAGGATGCAGCCTCTACCCATTTTGTGAAGTAGTCAATGGCCACTAGAATAAACCTGTGCCCGTTTGAACCAGTGGGCTCGATCGGACCGATGACATCCATTCCCCATGCGGCGAATGGCCAAGGTGATCTTGTTGCATTGAGCTTATTTGGCGGCACTTTTATCAAATCGGCATACACTTGACATTGGTAGCATTTTCGGACATACTGGACGCAATATGTCTCCATGGTCATCCAAAAATAACAGGCCCTAAGTATCTTCTTGGCCAAGACAAACCCATTCATATGTGGGCCGCAGGTCCCAGCATGTATCTCCTCAAGTATCTTAGAAGCCTCTTTTGTGTCGACACATCTCAGCAACCCCAAATCAGGAGTTCTTCTATACAAGTTTCCTCCGCTGTGGAAGAAATGATTGGAGAATCTCCGAAGCGTGCGTTTCTAAGTATGGTTCGCATGCTCCGGGTATTCTCCTTTCGCCAAATATTCCCGGATGTGATGGAACCAAGGTTTTCCATCCGTTTCTTCTTCAACATGGGCGCAATATGCAGGTTGATTATGGATTCTCACTTGGATGGGATCAATGAAATTCTTATCTGGATGCTGTATCATGGATGACAAGGTGGCCAAGGCATCGGCAAACTCGTTCTGAATTCTGGAACATGTCGAAACTCTATCTTCGTGAACCTCTTTCTCAATTCCTGTACATGGTGCAGATATGGCAATATCTTGGAATTTTTGGTGGCCCATTCTCCTTGTACCTGGTGCACAAGCAAATCTGAATCACTAATTACCAGCAGCTCTTGGATATTCTTGTCGATCGCCATGTTGAGCCCTAGTATGCAGGCTTCATACTCTGCCATGTTGTTGGTGCAAGGAAATCTGAGTTTGGCAGATACCGGATAACGTTGACCTGTTTCTGATACCAAAACTGCTCCAATGCCCACTCCTTTGAAATTTGCAGCGCCATCAAAGAACATCCTCTAACCGTCGTATGCTTCAGCAATGTCCTTCCTACGAATGACACTTCTTTATCGGGAAAATACGTTTTCAAGGGTTCGTATTCTCCTCCCACAGGATCTTCAGCAAGATGGTCTGCCAATGCTTGTCCTTTGACCGCCTTTTGAGTTACATATACGATATCGAACTCACTTAACAATATCTGCCACTTGGCTAACTTCCCAGTCGGCATGGGTTTTTGAAATATGTACTTCAACGGGTCCATCCTGGATATAAGGTATGTGGTGTAGGCACAGAAGTAATGCCTCAATTTCTGAGTTGTCCAGGTCAAAGCACAACAAGTGCGTTCCAGCAGAGAGTATCGCGCTTCATAAGGTGTGAATTCTTACTCAGGTAGTATATGGCTTGCTCCTTTCCCCCTGTCTCGTCATGCTGTCCCAGAACACATCCGAAGGCTCCATCTAATACAGATAGATAGAGTAGCAAAGGTCGGCCTGACTCCGGCGGGACCAAGACCGGTGGTGTGGACAGGTACTCCTTGATTTTGTCGAAAGCTCTCTGACAATCCTCGGTCTAGCTTGTTTCGGCATCTTTCCTCAGCATTTTGAAGATGGGTTCACATATAACTGTGGACTGCTCTATGAAGCGACTGATATAGTTGAGACGTCCTAGGAAGCTCATCACGTCCTTTTTGCTCCTAGGCGGCGGTAACTCCTGAATAGCCTTAACCTTAGACGGGTCTAGCTCGATCCCTCGACGACTGACAATGAATCCCAGTAACTTTCCTGCGGGGACCCCGAATGCACGCTTTGCGGGGTGCAATTTTAAGTTGTACCTCCTTAACCTGGGAAAGAACTTTCTCAAGTCCGCTATGTGATCCGCGGCCCTTTTGGATTTGATAATGACGTTGTCCACATACAGCTCTATTTCTTTGTGTATCATATCATGGAACATGGTTGTCATGGCTCTCATGTAAGTAGCCCCATTTTCTTTAGACCAAATGGCATCATCTTATAACAGTATACTCCCCTTGGCGTAATAAAAGCTGTTTTCTCTGCGTCTTCTTCATCCATCCAGATCTGCTGATAACCCGCGAAGCAATTTACAAAGGATTTGAGTTCATGTTTTGCTCAATTGTCGATCAGGATGCGTATATTTGGCAGTGGAAAGTCGTCCTTGGGACTTGCTCTATTTAAGTCTCGATAGTCAACACATACTCTGACCTTCCCATCTTTCTTCGGAACTGGTACAATATTGGCTAACCAGGTTGGCTATTCAACCACTCTGAGGACTTTGGCTTTGATCTGCTTAGTAACTTCCTCGATTTTCAGGCTCATATCTGGTTTGAATTTCCTGAGTTTTTGCTTCACTGGCGGGCACATGGGATTGGTAGGCAATTTGTGAGCCACTATGGACGTGCTCAAACCGGTCATGTCATCATATGACCATGCAAAGATGTCCTCATACTCCTTTAAGAAACGAATGTACTCCTCTTTCTCTGTCGGTGATAAGTGAATGCTAATGTGAGTCTCCTTGACGGTTTTGGCATCTCCCAAATTCACTGCTTCGGTTCCGTCTAGGTTGGACTTAGGCTTATTCTCAAAGTTCTCAACCTCCCTGACAACTTCTTCAGGTATTTCATCTTCTTCATCCAAGTCACTATCCTTATATTGCGTTGCCTCATTACATGTCACAGTCACCGGTTCATCAGGAAAAGTAATAATAATGCCGTAGAAAGAAGAGTGTCAAAGGTAATAATGAATGATAAATAGCAATGCATTGATCAGAACTGAAAACATTCAAAACAAGTACGGCTCGATGAGTCGAGCATTTATTTGAAACAAGTAAGTCTTTCAAAACAAAATTACTAAAAATCTTATACGCCTAGCATGGCTATAGAAATAAAATTAAGTTGATTGTCAAGCTACCCAAGGACTCGGCGGGCCCGGGATGGTGTGGCAGTCCAGTTCTTGAGAACAACTCCCTTCTCCACGGTCTGAATAGTGAGGCCTTCATCCTCCTCCTCCTCAATTATTGCACCGCAGTCCATATCCTCGTCCTCCAGGAACAGATTCCTCAGCGCAGCTAATTCTTCTTCTTCGGCAGTTCCCCATATTGTATCAGCTTGGTGAAAAGTCTGACCCAAATATGGCACTGGTTGCTCGAGAGGGTAATACGGTCCATGCCATGAAGGTGACCAGTCATCATACTCTTGCCATGTATATTGGTATCCGAGCCCGAAAGTAGTACCGTGACGTTTCAGCTGTATTGGTTTGGTGATGCCTTGGAGATTCTTCCCAATCCCTTTGCCGGGTTCATACCCAGACCATGCTAGTATGCTCTCTATTTTGCTACTCCACCATTTGTCTTTCTTAACGGCATTGACACGTTCGATGTGATGATAGGTTTCCCCTCCTAACCTTCTTCTGTCCCCGATAACCGGGATGGTTTGATAGGTGTAAATGAGGTTACTCCCGTCCCTGTGAATGATCACCTCCTGATGGTTCCATTCAAACTTTACTGCCTGATGCAAAGTTGATGCCACAACCCCAGCAGCGTGTATCCATGGTCGTCCTAACAGCAGATTGTAGGATGCAGATATGTCCAGCACCTGAAACTCGACATCAAACCACGTAGGTCCCATTTGCAGATAGAGATTAATTTCTCCGATGGTAGCTCTCTGAGACCCATCAAAAGCCTTCACGTTCATGGTCCCTTCTCGTATCTCGTATAGGCCTTTGCCCAACCTCTTCAGTGTTGTCAATGGGCAAATATTGAGACTGGATCCTCCATCAATCAGGACCCTGGTAATGAAGTAGTCTTC